>NC_091465.1:23718750-23931250 GCF_027789765.1 Dendropsophus ebraccatus
TGACAACTCAATCTTAAATAGGAACTAATCCAATGATCATAAATTTAGTAGACAGATCATAGTCTTGTGGTGACTACAGGTGTCCATATAAATGAACGAGCTGTCGGACATTTGTTCAGCTGATCGATCGCTTTTCCCGTTTCCTCTATGCTCATAAACATCCAGCGCAGCCCATGTGTTCTGAAAGAGAGGGAAGGGAAGTAAGCCGCTGTCAGACAGCTCTAATGATATTTATTTCTCAAAGGACAAAATGGTTGAAAATCAAAGTACCCAGTTTGACTTTACACCATGTTTGATAAATCTCCCCCTTTGTGTCTATGAGATCAGGATGGTCCCATAGACTTACTTTACCAGTCTGTCCTGGCCATGTGACGTGGACTTCTTCTGCCTGGACAACATGGACTTCTCTGACCCTGACCGATCAAATATGTCACTGTGACATATCAAAAGGTTTTTATAAACTGACAATGCCCCCGTAAAGCATATAGTCCTCCAAAAAGAGTATACATTCTGTACACTGACTGAACTTAAAGGTGTTTTCTAGAGATGAGCAAACCGGGTTCGGGTTCAAGACGATCCGAACCCGAACGCTCGCCATTTGATTAGCGGGGGCTGCTGAACTTGGATAAAGCTCTGAGGTTGTCTGGAAAACATGGATACAGCCAATGACTATGTCCATGATTTCCACATAGCCTTAGGGCTTTATCCAACCTCAGCAGCCCCCGCTAATCAAATGCCGAAAGTTCGGGTTCGGATGGACTCGAGCATGCTCCAGGTTCGCTCATCTCTAGTGTTTTCGTACCAAATTCGACAACTTCATTGGACCAGAAAGCTCCATTGTGTTATGGCTGGTCACCAAGCACGGTCACTATGCTTGATAGGTTAAAGGGGTTATCTGGAATAAGAGAAACATGGCCACTTTCTTCCAAAGACAGCACCACTCTTGTCTCTAGTTCAGGTGTGGTTTGCAATTAAGCTCCATTCACTTCAATGGAACCAAGTTATTGTGCGTTTACACAGAACGATTATCGTTCGAATTTACGCGATAACGATCGCATTTGAGCGATAATCACCTCGAGTAAACACAGCCAACGATCAAGCAACCAGCGGTAAATTGTTCATCGTGATCTTTCAACAAGTTCTCAAATTGTCATTGGTGGTTCACTGAAAATTCGCAGATTGCTTGGTCTAAACAGTCTTTCACCGATTCACCCTACGTGTGAGATGGGTTTAAGCGATTTTAAAACGATCGCAATAATAATTTTTTCAAACGATTCATCGTTCCGTCAAAACACTGATCGTTATTTTAAAAAAGCATCAAAATCGTTAATCGTTCGGTTGGCCGAATTATTGCTGAACGATTACAAAACCTGCACCCAAACTGGAAACAAGTGAGGTGCTGTCTATGGAAGAAAGTGGCCATGTTTTTCTAATGTTGGATAATAGACCGACCGAGGATACGCCATCAATCAACCTCCCATACACATTAGAATGAAATGAGCTGAATCCACTGATTTTTAGTAGGACCGCACTGCCAAATATGTATGGGGGCCTTCTGATTCCACATTAGGAGATAATATGATGGGAAAGAAGAATTGGCTCAGTTGCCCCTAGCAACCAATCAGATTCCACCTTTCATTCCTCACAGACTGTTTGGAAAATGAAAGGTGGAATCTGATTGGTTGCTAGGGGCAACTGAGCTAGTTTCACTTTACACCATGTTTGATAAATCTCTCCCAAAGTGGGCACAGCTGTTGCTTTCTAGTAAACTAGATTCTATAGTGTGTTCACCCCCTGGGGATATTACGAGCAGTCCCTGTGCATGTGTATAGGAATGGGCTGTAAATGTGCAGGACAGGAGGCCGGGAGCTCTAGTCGGTATCTGGAGAACACGATGATAAATGAAACAGCAAACATCCAGATTTACAGTGAAAACTTTTCGATGAGCTAGACATAATAAATATTTGCCGCAAGCGTAAACTTGGACAGCTGCTCCGATGTTTTGTGGAGAGGGAAGCAATGCTTTGTCTATCGCATGTCTCAATGCTGAATGATTTCTTATAATAAAAAGGGAATAATAAATTAACCAAGAAGAGGAAAAGAGAAGGAAGCAGGGGGCCCGGCTCAGGTCTGCTCCCTGCCCACCCATGGATATTGTGGCTCTTGTCCTCCGCAGGAATCGGTAATAGTAGTAAGGAAGGAACAGATCCAATGTCAACGAGGTTCCCCATTCAGTTTATTACAGATTCTTCCCCTGGCACCATCACTAAATAAAATGATCAGCTTGTGCCCATTCAGTAATGTTCCTTGGTAACAAATCTGGGTTCTTCATCACTGCTCTGTAGGGTAAAGGAAATGGCTCCCATAGATAATGTGGCTATAAACTCCCAGCGCAGAAAGTGCAGCGCGAATGGTCATTGTAGTGGGAAATACAGGTTTACGCAGGGTAGAAACTAAGGCTTAGCGTTCTCCGAGAGACCAAGCTATGTCTGCCCACAGAGTCATGGCACAGGGGTTGCAGGGGTAGCAGTCACATTTGTATCACACTTGGTATCTGAGGTCGCCGAAAGTAAATGGGAAATAAGCAATGTCATGGAAAACAAAAACTTGTAACGTCAAAAATTTTGATCGGTCGAAGTTTGAGTGTTCAGATTGCGACCAATCAGGAGAACGAGCAGGGCTGTGTGTGCTGTGCGTTCACTCCCGACTGTCATTCTCCAGCAAAATAGACTTAGTCGGCCCCATGGGCTTACGTTATGCGGTAAAAGTGATGCTGTCATTATAGCTTTCAAAACCTTATTCAGCAGTGGATGTGATATAAAGCAAGTTTGCTATTTACATTCATTATTTATTTTTTAATTATCATGCTTTATAACAAATCTATACTTGTATCCAGGTCCAGTCTCCGGAAGGCAGCTATATGACAGCTATACTTACTTGTATCCAGGTCCAGTCTCCTAAAGGCAGCTATATAACAGCTATACTTACTTGTATCCAGGTCCAGTCTCCAGAAGGCAGCTTTTTAGTCTTCTGCTGGTAAAAAAAAAAAAAGAGAGAGAGAGAGAGTTCAATGTGTCCATCAATCATCAGGTACATTGCTTTAAGATTTTGATATCAATAGACTGGCACAGGGATGCTGGTGGTGCTGTCCTTTTTTTGAGCCATGCCCAGTTCCCACGCTTGGCGCTGGTCTATTCCCGGCCTGGCCTTAAGCACCGGAGGTGGACCTGCCTGCCCCCAGTGTGACGTTCTGCCCTCCCCTCTGTGACACAGCTCGTCACACTAGGGGCCGGCGGGTCCACCTCCAGTGCTTCAGGCCGGGCCAGGAATAGACCAGCGCCATGTGTGGGAACTAGGCCGCGGTTCAAAAAAAGGACCACGGCACCAGCATCCCCGCGCTGACCCATTGATGTCAAAATATTAAAGTGATGTACCTGGTGGTACATTCACTTTAACACAGAGCCCGGAAAGATCACTTAGACCATGACTGATCAAAACTTTTGACATGTCACTTTAACATGTGAAAAGTTTTTATCATGGCAGATACTGGTTAAATCTCTTTAAAATAATGAAATAAAGTTATATACAGTATATATATATATATATATATATATATATATTATTAACACATTGTTTTTTTTTCGATTGCAGGTACCAGGGAAGCAGCGTTTGTGTATGCAATATCTTCGGCAGGAGTCGCCTTCGCAGTAACCCGGGCATGTAGTAGTGGAGACCTAGAAAAGTGTGGCTGTGATAGGACTGTTCATGGGGTCAGCCCGCAAGGTAAATACACATATAGTGCATTATAGATATTAACCATTTAAGCTGGACTGGAACTTGGACGCATGTGAGCCCAATGGATGCAGATCATTGTGTAATTGATTGGTAGGCAGCGTATCTTCAGTCCAGACCAGACACACCCTTGGGACACCAAGTGAGTGTCCCTACTGAAGACTACTGAAGTCATATTGACAGGTTACAATGCAAGTCTGTTACTATCTGGGTCTTAACATCATGGCGGGATCCAGCTCCGGACACCCACCCATATAATCCATAGAATGTAAGGTTTAAAGATAACTAATGCTCATTGCCCACAGACATGCCTGTAACTTGGACTTTAGCCCTACACTATCCAGTCCCATTCTGTATACGGGTGCCTGTTTCTTTAATTTCACACCTAGCTGCTCCTGTGAATGTTATTATACAGCTTCCTGACCTCTGGGCAATTTAGTTAATAAATTATAGAAAAATAAATGACCCAGATAATTATCATATTAACTGATGTGGTGTTTGAAAAACTAGTGCGATGGCCGTGCTTGCAAGGGCAAATAGTGTAAAACCCATTCCTGGTTAGTAATGCTCCCATGGAGGGTTTGTGGGGCCATGGCTTTAAAGGGGTTATCCAGAGAAAATCTTTCAAATTGACTGATTTCAGAAAGTTATATAGCTCTGTAATTTACTTTTTTTAACTCAAGTCTTCCCATACTTATCAGCTGCTGTATGTCCAGTATTCTTTTCAGTCTGACACAGTGTTCTCTGCTGCCATCTTTGTCAGGAACTGGCCAGAGCAGCAGCAAGTTCCCATAGAAAACCTTTCCTGATCTGGACAGTTCCAGACATGGACAGAGGTGGCAGCAGAGAGCACTGGGTCAGACTGAAAATAATACACCACTTCCTTCAGGACATACAGCAGCTGATAAGTATGGAAAGACGAGATTTTTAAATAGAAGTAAATTACAAATCTAAATAACTTTCTGACACTAGTTGATTTGAAAGAAAAAGATTTTCGCTGGACAACCCCTTTAAGCCCTAACCAGTGCAATAGCTACAAAATATCTCTGTATTTTCATATGCTGCAAGTAATAAGGGCATAGCTGTATTGCGTGTATGTTCTAGGCTGATCCATTGCAGGTAAGTGCTGGTAATGCATTTAGAATTTTTGGGGGAGAATCTGAAAATGTTCTTTTTTTGGCAATCTACAGGTTTCCAGTGGTCTGGCTGTTCAGATAATATCGCATATGGAGTGGCCTTTTCACAATCATTTGTAGATGTAAGAGAGAGAAGTAAAGGTGCGTCGTCCAGTAGAGCGCTAATGAATCTCCACAATAATGAAGCCGGACGGAAGGTAACTGATCCTTTGTTGTTGATTTTTTTGAACATTCTAAGCAGCATATTGTGAACTAGTCACCACTGTGATGGAAGAGTATATGAATAGCTAAAGGGGTTGTCCTGACATTGTCCCCTGTCCTGTTGTCTTCTTCCTGGTTCCTGTTACATCATAACAATGCAGGAACTGTTCTTCTCAGCCAATCAGTGGCTGTGGTGATGTCCCGCCTCAGTTAGTGATTGGCTGAGAGGAGAGGGGGCAGGGGAGCAGGATAGGTGACTATAGGTTTTTTTGTGTTTATAAGATGGCATTTTTTTGCCTGTCTTTTCAAAATGATTGAGACAGTAGCTACAAAATGTCAATAATACTCCAGTACAACTAAATTGGTGGTTAGCCACAGAACACTACTGAAGATATCCCTTGATGTTACACAGGTAGGTTGTCATCAGTGGTGCATGGCCTTGGAGCTCCACCATAAAACTTAGAATGAGATCTGCCAGACAGATGGTTATGCAGCTGAACCCCAGAATTGGGTTTCTCTACTACAAACATCTATCTAAAGAGTATGTATGATTTCTGGGGGCCCAACTGAGGGAACTTCACTTTGAGATGGAAGTCCTAAGGTTTCTGCTCCATCACACAGATATCTCCATCAGCTTCATGTGCTGTAAATGAAGCATCAGTGGCCACTGTTCCATTCAAGTAATATTCGGGTTACCAGTAGTGGGTAGAGATGATCGAACAGCGGAAAATCTTAGGTTTTATAGAACTCGAACCTTGTTGAACCTTCCACATTTGATTCCCGATGCCTTCCCGGTCCGTGGGAAAGGAGGTGACAGCCTGGGTACTGCCTGGAATTATGGGATACAGCCTATTGCCTAGGTTAAATCCCGGAATTCCAGGAAGTACCCGGGCTGTCTCCTCATTCCCCATGGAACGGGAAGGCATCGGGAATCAAATGCGGAAGGTTCGACAAGGTTCGAGTTCGATAGAACCTAAGATTTTCTGTTGTTCGATCATCTAGTGGTGGGTTGCCCATTGATCATAAAATTATTACTTAGGTGGCTTAGGTTACTACAGCAGGTTAGCTAAGGAACGGGAGATCTTCTTATTTATAATATGGGCACAGGTTGCGTATAGAGGCTACAGGTCCTCTTAAATGTACGTTTGCTCTATCAATAATTTAGCTTTGAGATTGAACTAATGGTTTCAATAGTCTTTAAAGGGGTTATCCAGCACTACAAAAACATGGCCACTTTCTTCCAGAGACAGCACCACTCTTGTCCCCAGTTCAGGTTTCAATAGAACCTTCAATGGAACTGAGTTGCAAAACCTGCACCCAAACTGGAGACAAGAGTTGTGCTGTCTCTGGAAAAAAGTGGCCACGTTTTTCTAATGCTGGAGAACCCCTTTAATAGCAAAAACTTATTTTCCAATGTAAGTCAATAAAAAATTTCCCATTTTACCTATAGGCTATCCTCAACAACATGCGAGTAGAATGCAAGTGCCATGGGGTCTCCGGATCATGCGAAGTGAAGACCTGTTGGAAAGCCATGCCTCCCTTTCGAAAAGTCGGAAACGTCCTGAAGGAAAAATTTGACGGAGCAACCGAAGTGGAGCAGAAAAAAATTGGAACAACCAAAGTTTTGGTCCCCAAAAATTCTCAGTTTAAACCACACACAGATGAAGACCTGGTATATTTGGATTCCAGTCCTGATTTCTGTGACCACGACTTAAAGAATGGAGTTTTAGGAACCACTGGCCGGCAGTGTAACAAGACTTCCAAGGCCATCGATGGTTGTGAGCTTATGTGCTGCGGTCGAGGGTTTCACACGGAAGAAGTTGAAATTACAGAAAGATGCAGTTGTAAATTCCACTGGTGCTGCTTCGTGAAATGTAAACAGTGCCATAAAGTGGTAGAGATGCACACGTGTCGGTGATCAGACTGGAACCAGTAGCCTATTTTACCAGACTAGACAGTTCTTATCTCTACACACCGCCAATGTCATTCCTTCCACCACGACAGGTGAAGCTCCACAAACTGCAAACAAAAATGATAAAGAGGGACAATGGATTTTTTTTTATTAAGAATATTTAAAGTCCCCGGATATCATTGATGTATATTTGTATCCTTCTTCTTATTTATTGCCGACAAACATTGAGGTTTTCAGCCAGTGCTTCCCATCTACATGTGGTGAAAATGACTTTTGTGTTGCTGCTTCTTGAGGGACGGAGACCGAGACGTAAACCTAAAAAAAAAAATCTGCTGAAGGAAACGGAACTCCAACAAAATCTTTTAAAAAAATTGGGAAAATTGAAAAAATTGAGAGAAACTTATATAGGATGACCACTATCCACCTTGTTATTCCAGTGACATTTAACTAACTTCCACCAAAATGACCAAAATAACGAATGAAAAACTTTCATTATATTTTTTTGAAATGGAAACGGAAAATGTTAGCATAGGTATTTTATATCTATATCGATGTATATAAATATATATTCATGTTTTGTATTACAAATATTTCTGTACGAGAACGATTATTAAGCCCAGTACAAGGTCATTACACAGGTTTTTCACATATTTTCTCATTCCTTGAGGACAGACAGAGCTGTACGCTCATTTTTCGTAGAATTCCCCCACACCCCATTTTCTTAAATTTTCCTGCTGAATTTCTGTTGGGTTATACCAGGGATGGGGAACCTTTGGCCCTCCAGCTGTTGCAAAACTACATTTCCCATCATGCCTGGGCAGCCAATGGCTGCCCAGGCATGATGGGAAATGTAGTTTTGCAACAGCTGGAGGGCTGCAGGTGCCCCATCCCTGGGTTATACAGTGCCACCAGGAATAGGGCGGCTAAACTGCTGCCTTGGATATAACCTATGGCTCATTCACATATCTCCGCCATCACCGGACACATGTGAACTCAGCCTTAAAGAACAACCCTAGTCATAAGTGACCTTCCTTTTCACCTATATAGTCTTCTCCATAGGGGCCATTATTAGAATTCATACATTAGATATCCATCTTGAAAGGACTTGAAAAGTAACAACCACTTTTTGAACCTTATAGCAGATGCCGCCTCATACAAAGTGTATTACTCAGCAGGGGGCGCCAGTGAGCCCAGGAATAATACCATTTTTGTTCCATCTTAAGGCATATTGGAAGGGACGTTTAGAATTTCAAACATATATTTAGTAAAAAAAAAAAACTCTTTACAGTTTAACGTAGTGTTTTACTGCACTATTTATGTTAATATCCATTATGACTGGAGTTGCTCTTTAAATTCTGGAACAAAATAGAACATGTTTTAGAAATTATTTCTGCTTATTAATGGTTTTTTTGTTCTATTTTTTATATTTAATTTCTAAAGGTAATTTCCAGGTTCCAAAAATAGTGAACAATTTTATGTCCATTTGGTAATATTGGTTTCAACATTTAAAGGGGTACTCTGGGGAAAACATTTTTCTTTCAAATTAACTGGCTTCAGAAAGTTATATAAATTTGTATTTTACTTCTATTAAAAAATTTTCAAGTTTTCCAGTACTTATCATTTGCTGTATGTCCTGAAGGAAGTGGTGTATTCTTTCCAGTGTGACACAGTCAGACAATCTTTCTGACAGCAATTGTTTTGAAATGTCTTTTTTCTGGAGTACCCCTTTAAATCCTCATGTGTGGAACAATGCCCTGACCACAATCTAAACACAATCACCCCAAAAACTCTCAAGAAACTCCCACTTTAGGTTTGTATATACATAAGCCCAGCACTCTAAAAGTAAATCTGTCAGCTGCAATTAAGGTTCTAAACTGCTGGCGTAGTACCTTTCATATATCTGTCTGTGCTTCCAGAACATAGAAAAAAGTGTCAAAGAGGCATTCTCAGGTCTAGAGATGAGCGAACCGGCTGAGGTTCGGGTTTGTATGAACCTGGACTCTCGGCTTCTGATTCCCGCTGTATGCCCGCTCTGTGGAGAGGGTGGATACAGCCATAGGCTGTATCCCAGTTTTCCAAGCAGTCCTCAGGCTGTATCCACCCTATCCACGGAGGCTGCAGACAGCTGGAATCAGAAGCCGATAGTTGAGGTTCATACAAACCCGAACCTCGGCCGGTTCGCTCATCTCTACTTAGGCCCCTAAAATGTTGCAAAATGGGGGTTTGCTCAAAAACATAGCCACTTTTTACAGTCGGTGATTGTGTACCAGACATTGATAAGTTCCCTCCTATGGGTGCCGATTGTTAGATTCCAGGAAATCATGTCAATAGATTATACAGTAGGCCCAATTCACACCACCTTTGACCTTCTGCTGGCAGTATACGTACAGGCTCCTCTGAAAGAAAAATGCAAAAAGAAAGCACATATAGTATACATTACCTCCTCAGAGAGAGAAGCCCTGTGGTGGTACTATATATATATATATATCATAGACAGACATTTATATTATCAGAAGTTACTATTATCAGTCAGTTATTCTCTCCTCTGACACCATGCACTATGTTGGTATGGTTGGCGGGTGGCTGTCAGCAGTACCACTGCTCCGGAGACAGTTTAGGGGGAAGCTCAAATTTCCTTAATGGACAAGAACATTACGAGAGTTTTCTAAGAATCCCAATAGTTTGGCATCCATCACCCATTGGCTAATATGGTATCAGTATCTTCAGATAAAGCCAATAGAGGTTTAAACTTGTTGGCCCGACCCCATAGCCCAGTTGGGTTTTTGGCATCTTAAAGGGGTATTCTACTCAAACATAACTTTTGATATTTTGCTCCCCATGGTGAGACTAACAATTGCTTCCAAACTTGTTATTATCTATTCAGTCTCCTTCCCCCAGTTCTGGGCTGCTGCTTTCTGCTGTGTGTGTGGGTTTTGCTCTCTGTCTCTCCCCTTCTTACCCTCCCTTCTGAGATAGCTGATGTAAACAAGTCTCTAGCAGGATCACTATCGTTATAACTTTCAAAATCTAAATCAACACTAGATGTGATATAAAGCAACTATGCAATGTACATTCATTATTTTTTGTTGTTGCTGTAAAACAAAGCTGAACTTACCAGAAATCCAGGTCCAGTCTCCTGAAGGCAGATTTTCTGACTTGTGCTGGTTGAAAAAAACAGACTAAACACAGGAATTCCGGCCGGTACAGAGAGTCACGGCTCAAGGTGTCCATCAGTCACATGACTGCCTTCTCTCTGTGAGTGTTCTGATGGCCTGAGATACACTGGACTTCCTGTTCTCTGACCGTTTCCTGTTTTTGAGAAAAAAAGGGTCAGAAAACAGGAAGTGCCGTGTTTTCCATGATAACAAAAAAAAATAAAGTAATGAAGGTAAATTGCAAACTTGCTTCATATCACATCTACAGTTGATTTAGATTTTGAAAGTTATAACAACAAACAAAGAAGCTACAAAGTTGCAGATAAAGTCTGGCAGGGATTTGTTTACATCAGCTGTCTCAGAAGGGAGGGGGGAGGAGGGGTAGAAAGAGAGAAAAAAAATCATCGATTTTTGTGTTTTCAGTAGAAAGCAGCAGCTGAAAACTGGGAGAAAGAGACTGAATAGATAATAACAAGTATGGAAGGAATTGTTAGTCTCACCATGGGGAGTAACATATCAAAAGTTATATTTGAGTGGAATACCCCCTTAATGATCTACAGTCTACAACTTAATGAGCATAAAAATAGAAAAGAATTGGTCACTTTATCACCAGTTGTTCTTGACTCATTTAGAAGCCAAAAGCTGCACCTTGTTGAGGCCGTTTTGTGATGGTACCAATACTGTAACGCCAATTTATTGAATATACCTGAAGCTGAATGAAACAGGAAAATCGCTTGCAATATTGTAGCCAATATGGTAATCTAGCTTAGGGCATTTGGAGAAGGTCTGTCATACCCTACAGTATGATCCGCTTCAACTGATGGTCTATTGGCTACAGCAGAGAAAGACTACAAAAAGGGTCCTTTTCGTTGGAGGACCTGAAATACATTACATATATAGCTGATCCCAACAACTGGATCACAGTGCTTGCCTCAAAGTGGTCAACCCCTTAAAGGATTGGCAGCATAATTCCATATCTGGGGCTATATTTTTAAAAACTACTTGTGGATGTGGCCATAGCTGTATCTATGTTCTTCAGAACACCCTAGTAGTGTTATGCAGAGAGGCCAAACAGTTCTCCGAACCTGAACACTTCCCATTTGACTCCCCACGGCAGCCCTAGGAAGTCCTGGAAAACATGGATACACACTTGGGGAGTACAGCATTCAGGTTCAGAGAACATACCTGAACCTGAACTGGTTGTATCCATGTTTTCCTGGATTCTCTATGGCTTCATCCAACATTTGCCCCCCGCAGGAGTCAAATGCAGAGCATTCAGTTTTGAAGAACATTGCCGCACCCAAACAATTCGGCCTCTCTGCTCAACACTACTCCCTAGGGCTGCATCCAACTTCTTCCACCACCAGTATTCAAAGGGCAAACGATCAGGCTCGAGCATGCTCATCTCTAATGCTGAACTATAACAATGCCTTGAGAGGTCTAACTACAAAACATGCATAAAATGAGAATGAATATGTAGGATTAACCTGATATATGTGGATTATTAGTAAAGATGACTATACATGGTCTCGTGGTTGCTGCTCCTCACACCCACCACTGGTGCATTTTCTATTACTGGGTCATCATCAAGTATCAAAAATCTTCTTGTATCAAGTGATCTCAATATCTATTGTTCTTTATATGATCTTCATATATGACCCAAATCCTGCCCGATAGTCATTTCAGTCCAGGTTGACACAGTAGCTGCGGCTCATTGGCTAACTACGGGATACTTGCCACCCAACTCTTATGGGTAACTTCAAATGGGATCGAATGACTAGATATACAAGGTGGTCCAAAAGTAGGTGGACAGTATGTATAATAGGGTTATGAAGGGCAATCAGATTCCACTTTGGAAAATGAAAGGTGGAATCGGATTGGTTGCCAGGGACAACTGAGCCAGTTTTTACACCATGTTTAATATATCTCTCCCGAATTCATACCCTATTACACATACTGTCCACCTACTTTTGAACCACCCTATTTTTTTTTTTTAAGCGAATATACCACCAGGTACATCGCTATGGGCTTTTTGCATTAACAGACCGACACCGACATCAGGATGCCGGTGGTGCAGTCCTTTTTTTGAATGGCCACCCGATTCTTTTACACGGTGCCCATCTATCACACTGGGGATCTCCCCTCTGTGACAGAGGGTAAAGGGTTTCGTCCCAGAGGGGGCCGGCGCCCCCAGTGCTCAGGAATAGACCGGCGCCATGCGTGGTAACTGGGCAGTGGTTTAAAAGAGGACTGCACCATCGACATTACCATACCGGTGCCGGTCTGTTAATATAAAGACCCCATAGCAATGTACCTGATGGTACATTCACTTTAAGATAACATTAGAGGTAAATGCAGTAACAGTCACAACCACCGGGATATGAACTTGGCCTAAGCAATATTCCGCAGGCTGAAATTATTTGTTGTCCCGTTATAGCTCTCGTACTGTAATAATTTACAATCCCACCATTATATGTTTATGTTTCGTGATATTTTTTTACATCCGGAATAACAGCCAGAAATGATGGACCTTGGACTATTTAATGACATACACCACTATCCAATATGAGGATTAAGTAAGCTTTGCTTCTGGAGTACAAGTAACATGATACACGAGTATCTCCGGCATGTTTAAGGAATCACCGGGTTACATTTGATTTATGTATCACAATTTGTTCTGGTTTCATTCTCACTTCACAGAACATACAACATTTATACGCTCGTCTTATTAGCAAAAGGCTCCATTGGCCCATTAACGGAAAATGGTTTATTATTTTTACTGTGTATTTTGGGATTTTAGTGCAGGTTTATTTGACTAAAGAGATTAAAAATTCTGTTGAATGTTTAAATACATAAATCGTAAGCCTCTAAGTGATCCGAGCTCAATGTGCTTCATAGCTCAGTGTATATGTATTATGGAGGGGGGCAATGGGCCGAAAATAAAGACAGACTACTTATTGGCGTTCCCGGATGTCAGGACAAGTGATTTGTTAAATTAGGGCTCTGGCATTAAAAGTAACTTAATCATTTTTGGGGCTTGTCACATAAAATGGAAGGATTTTAAGAGAGGTCCCATGTTTGTAGCAATGCCCTCTGGGAAAAGTATGCAAAATAGATCCTCCATATAAGGAAGAAAACTTTCTCTGCTGTGCCACCTATAGATGTAGATTATTATTAGGCAGCCATCTTGCCTGAGCTTTTTTGATAGCATTTAAAGCTATGCTTTACAGTAAGCCTCCTCACTAGCGCATGTACTGCCCCTGATGCACAGACTGGGCTGTCCTTAGAACTTGCCCCCCAATTTATATCTATTGTTCACCTTAGGTGCTACACTTTTCAACAACCTCCTACCCACCTTACAAGCTCCCCATCCATAGTGCCCAAAATTTTAAAAATGCCCCCTTCTGTACTATATGCGGTATTAGCTCCATTAATAGTACCCGTTAATACTGCCCCATAAAGTAGTTGCCCTCACATAGTAGTTACTCCATTAGTTCCCCCCACATGGTAGGCAATCCCATAATATTTCCCCATATAGTAGTCAGCTCCCTTAACAGTGCCCCATATAGTAATCTGCCCCCCTCAATAGTGCCACATATAGTACACAGCCCCCCTCAATAGTGCCCCGTATAGTACTCAGACCCCCTCAATAGTGCCCCATATACAGTAGTACTCAGCCCCCCTAAACAGTGCCCCATAGAGTACTCAGCCTCCCTCAATAATGCCCCATATAGTAATTAGTCCCCAACAATAATGCCCAATACAGACCTCATCACACATGCTGCCTGCACCAGGTGTGTCCTGCAAAAGATAATAATATGGGCGGTCTGGGCAGTCACCCGGACCGCCCATATTACAGTTAGCTGTGCCGTCTGCAGGCCAGCTGTAGAAAATCAACTGATAATAGTTGACATGCCTGTTTTATTCTGTTTGTTCACTGCTGGCCAATTTCCCATTGACTTCAATGGAGTGCATATTTGGCTATGTAAAAATGATGGCTGTCTTTCATAATAACGACTGCAGGATACCGGCACTAGCGCTGGAGCGTGTTACTTCTTTCATCTTCCCCCTCCCCTGGATCTGAGCGGGACCAGAGATGGCAGCCTCACTGCAGCCGTGCCGCCGAGCAGGTACTGTATGCTCTCGGCGGCGGGATGCGGGCGGCTGGGGGTGGGCTGATGGGGGGATGTGGCCGGGATGGGGGGGATGTGCCGCCGCCGGGGATGGGGGCTGCCAGGGAGTTAAAGCACATATTCACAGCAGGATGTCAATCCCGCTGCGAATATGTGCTATCATAGGGGTGAATTGATACCGGATCTCGCTTCGAATCCGCAGAAGTGAGATCTGCTGTGGATCCGGTAGGTGTGAAGGCACCCTAAGGGTATGTTGATGCAGAAACCACACCAATTTCTATGTAAAAAACCCACTTTACTTTAGAAAAAAACCCACTCACTTTAGAAACCCCTACTACAATTGGCTACAATGGGACACATCATTTCTTTATCAGCAGTTACACTCTAAAATTCCTATTGAAATCAATGGAAAAGCCGCAGTGCACCACTTCACCTATGTGTGCCATAAGGTATTTTGTATATTGGGATATTTTCTTTAACCCCTTGGTGACACATGATGCACATATATCGGCATGGATGTCTGGACTCTTAAGAACACATAAGGGGGCGTTTATCAAGACCGGCACGTTCTGCGCTGATCTTAAAAATCTCCCCGGCAGTGCACAGGCAGGAAGGTTTTATGTATCGGCACAATGCCCTTACACAATACAGATGATTTTTTTAAAAAAAATTAAAAAATAAAGAGTACCTCTTTAAAGTTAACTGTAATGGGGTACTCTGGGCTAGGGGGCTTTTCTGGCTATGGCCAGGGAAGAGGTGGATGAGGCCAATGACGTCCTCATCAAGGTAGGTGGATCCCACCTCTGCCACTGATTGGTTGAGCGGGCTTGAAACGTCAGGTCTCAAGCCTGCATCAGAGACCAGGAAGTGGGTTGGAAGTGGCCGGGCAGCGTAAACCGGAGCAGTGCAATCCGGGACCCGGCGCTGGAACCGGGGAGGTAAGAGGACGTCGTTGGCCTCATCCACCCCCTCCCCGGCCATAGCCAGAAAAGTGCCTTAGCCTGGAGTAAAAAAAATAATAATAAGCATATTCAATATTTGGCTAATCGTAATCAATTACTGTCGTCACACTATATGGTGGTTGCACTGCAATTTCCCATTGACTTCAACGGAGCACACTATTATATTGAAAATATGGACATTTTTTCTTTTACCTCAAAATTACAGACGTGCCTGTCTTCTTAGTAATCTGTTGTCTCAGTAGTAAAATTATTTTATAATCACACGTTAAAACTGGAACATTGCAAATTTGGGAGATTTCAGAACAGTCTACAAAAAAAATCAACACAATAAAAAATAATGAAATGTGAAGACTGTAATTCTTAGGATAAATTTCCCGTAATAGGAAGTTTTGTGGATTCTATAATATTTTTCTCTGCGTCTAACACCTGGTTCCAGAGATAAGAAGACCTGGACATCTGTGCGCCCATATCAAGAGATTCTCATGCATTCTGCCTAAGAGGAGTCAGACACAGCTGACAGTTCATTAACTCCGCGTATATGTGATAAATGGCTCACCCTGGTATTTATAGTCTATTCTGTGGGAGACATGTACTACCAGGTTTGGAAGATTATATGATTGTATTGAATAATATACAACCCTGTGTTGTGTGTGTGCTATGTGTGCTGTGTTGGTGAGTTGCTTATTTTTGCTCTGCAGGCATCATTTCTAATTTTACTTGTCTGTGAGCTAGTGTGTGTAAACCAACCTCTATTTTGTGTGACATTACACACACACACACACACTCACACACTAGAGAGTAGCTACTCTGTAGCACACCCTCAGTAGCAGCAGCAGCATGGAGGATACTATAGAATAGTACTGAGCACTGTAAGGTGAGGATGGAGTAGAGAAGACCTACTCAACCTTTCAGCAGCTTCTCTGTATCTCTGTGCTTCCTTCTCCTCTCCATAGACCTCTATGGGCAGCATGTAACCTAACCCTTACTGTGCTGATCTGTCCCTAAATGGATTTTGGCAGTTTTTTAGTGTGAGTGTTATACACTCACCGGCCACTTTATTAGGTACACCTGTCCAACTGCACGTTACCACTTAATTTCTAATCAGCCAATCACATGGCGGCAACTCAGTGCATTTAGGCATGTAGACATGGTCAAGACAGTCTCCTACAGTTCAAACCGAGCATCAGTATGGAGAAGAAAGGTGATTTGAGTGCCTTTGAACGTGGCATGGTTGTTGGTGCCAGAAGGGCTGGTCTGAGTATTTCAGAAACTGCTGATCTACTGGGATTTTCACGCACAACCATCTCTAGGGTTTACAGAGAATGGTCCGAAAAAGAAAAAACATCCAGTGAGCGGCAGTTCTGTGGGCGGAAATGCCTTGTTGATGCCAGAGGTCAGAGGAGAATGGGCAGACTGGTTCGAGCTGATAGAAAGGCAACAGTGACTCAAATAGCCAACTGTTACAACCAAGGTAGGCAGAAGAGCATCTCTGAACGCACAGTACGTCCAACTTTGAGGCAGATGGGCTACAGCAGCAGAAGACCACACCGGGTGCCACTCCGCTCAGCTAAGAACAGGAAACTGAGGCTACAATTTGCACAAGCTCATCGAAATTGGACAGTAGAAGATTGGAAAAACGTTGCCTGGTCTGATGAGTCTCGATTTCTGCTTGAACATGACAATGAGTTCACTGTACTCAAATGACCTCCACAGTCACCAGATCTCAATCCAATAGAGCATCTTTGGAATGTGGTGGAACGGGAGATTCGCATCATGGATGTGCAGCCGACAAATCTGCGGCAACTGTGTGATGCCGTCATGTCAATATGGACCAAAATCTCTGAGGAAGCTTCCAGCACCTTGTTGTATCTATGTCACGAAGAATTGAGGCAGTTCTGAAGGCAAAAGGGGTCCAACCCGTTACTAGCATGGTGTACCTAATAAAGTGGCCGGTGAGTGTAGTTGCTTTTGATATTACGATTTCGATTTCGAAGTAACAATTTTTTTTATAACAATCAGCGTTTAGATGGAACGATACATCGTACAGAAAATTTGTTTAGCGATCGTTTTGCGATCGCTTAAGCCTATCTCGCACATAGATAAAATCGGTGAACGACTGTTTACACGGAACGATCTGCGATTTTTTTGCGAACGACGATTTAAGAACATGTTCAAAGATCAAAATGAACGATTTCTCGCTTGTTGTTCTATCGTTCGTTGCGTTTACACGTACGATTATCGTTTGAATTCGATCGTTATCGTGCAAATTCGCACGATAATCGTTCCCTGTAAACGCAGCATATCTCCTATCTATCTATCTATCTATCTATCTATCTATCTATCTATCTATCTATCTATCTATCTATCTATCTCCAGGAATGAGTATTCCACCTCAGTCGGCAGAATCTGGGCAGCAACTTCAGCTGTGTCATTTTAGTATGTCAGTGAACTCAGCCTCTATCCCTGATACACAATCCCTGCCGTCTGTCTCCTGTTGTTATTGCTCAATCAGATTTAGGACCTTATGTGCGGTGAGATGCACATTTGTCCTAAAGCCAATCAAACACTGTAGCAGGAGACAGACAGGAAGGACCTTGTGTCAGGGATAGAGAAGGGCACATAAGGAGGCGTCCACCCTGCTGCAGGCATGCATCGTTATGGCTGACAGTCAGTCAGGCTTTGGAGGGTATGTAAGGAGGCATTCAGCACGCGCTCCATTGCAGGCACGCACTGTGGCCCAGGCTGGGCTCACACTACATATATTTCAGTCAGTATTGTGGTCCTCACATGGCAACCAAAACCAGGAGTGGATTAAAAACACAGAAAGGCTCTGTCCACACAATGTTGAAATTGTGTGGATGGCCGCCATATAACGGTAAATAACAGCCATTATTTCAATATAACAGCCGTTGTTTTAAAATAACAGCAAATATTTGCCATTAAATGGCGGCCATCCACTCAATTACAACATTGTGTGAACAGATCCTTTCTGTGTTTTCAATCCACTCCTGGTTTTGGTTGCAATATGAGGACCACAATACTGACTGAAATATACGTAGTGTGAACCCAGCCTTACACAGTTGGTGGTTCTGCAAGTGGCTTTACGTGCAGTGTGGTTTCCTTGGTCTGTTTTCCAGGATTGAAATCCGGTGGAGAGGTGAGTTTATGTGTAGTGGGTTTTATGTGGTGCTAGTATGGTAAAAATATTTAGTCACTATGTGGTGGCAATATGTGCTGATGGTGCGTTGGTATCATTTGACCTTTATTTTTATATGTGGTACTGGTTTTACACTGCAGACTTTCTGCACACATATAATTTCCTATCTATAGATAGGAGATAGATAGGAGATAGATAGATAGATAGATAGATAGATAGATAGATATCCAATGCAATACTGAGCAGCACACTTGATAAGGTAGATGGTGCCAGCGGATGATCCCGACCAAGGATACAGGCAGCTAGTTCAATAGAATATATCCGCAGCACACAGAGTAAAGTGCAAAAAAACTGGTGTGTTTATTCCATAAGTGTTAAAACAAAACACAGCATATGGCAAGACGCGACGTTTCGATGAACTCCATCGAAAAAGATGATGGAGTTCATCGAAACGTCGCGTCTTGCCATATGCTGTGTTTTGTTTTAACACTTATGGAATAAACACACCAGTTTTTTTGCACTTTACTCTGTGTGCTGCGGATATATTCTATTGAACTAGATAGATAGATAGATAGATAGATAGATAGATAGATAGATAGATAGATAGGAGATAGATAAATAGATAGATGATAGGAGATAGATAGATAGATAATAGATAAATAGATAGATAGATAGATAGATAGATAGATAGATAGATAGGAGATAGATAGATAGATAGATAGATAGATAGATAGATAGATAGGAGATAGATAGATAGATAGATAGATAGATAGATAGATAGATAGATAGATAGATAGGAGATAGATAGATAGATAGATAGATAGATAGATAGATAATAGATAGATAGATAGATGATAGATAGATAGGAGATAGATAGATAGGAGATAGATAGATAGATAGATAGATAGATAGATAGATAGATAGATAATAGATAGATAGGAGATAGATAGATAGATAGATAGATAGATAGATAGATAGATAGATAATAGATAGATAGACAGATGATAGATAGATAGATAGATAGATAGATAGATAGATAGATAGATAGATAGATAAATAGAAAGAAGATAAATAAATAGATAGATAGATGATAGATAGATAGAAACAGGAGAAAGCCGCACATCCAAAATTGCATGAGGCGGGTGCTGTACGGAGTCAGTCCCCTGGCTTGGGGATCCCCAAAAATATGTCCAGATATTCCTCAGCACGCCAGCATAGGTGGTGAAAAAGTGATTTATTCCATAAAGTACAAAAGATAAAAAAAGATGCGACGTTTCGACCTCCTCACGAGGACATTATCAAGCATAGTGGGAGTGTCCAAGTGATGTCATTATATAGCCAACAGCTTAGCATAATGAATGATGTCATAAATACATTTGCATATATAAACAAAATAAAGTATGGTACAAACAGGATAAAGTGCAGATAAAAGATGGCTAAACCAAATTTATATAAGTCTCCAAATCTGGGGCAGACCTCCTCTTAACCCTTCATGGATTGATTTTGTATTATCAAGTTTATGCACAGTGCACTTTTTCACAGCACTAACATCACATATATGTACACTTATCTAAGCTCTTTGGAGACTTATATGAATTTGGTTTAGCCATCTTTTATCTGCACTTTATCCTGTTTGTACCATACTTTATTTTGTTTATATATGCAAATGTATTTATGACATAATTCATTATGCTAAGCTGTTGGCTATATAATGACATCACTTGGACACTCCCACTATGCTTGATAATGTCCTCGTGAGGAGGTGGAAACGTTGCATCTTTTGTATCTTTTGTACTTTATGCAATAAATCACTTTTTCACCACCTATGCTGGCGTGCTGAGGAATATCTGGACATAGATAGATAGATAGATAGTTTGTATCTTGGAGCAGCACTACCAGATAACGTGATGTGGGTGCCAGCGGGCAGCCGAGACCACGGCATTCAACTTGAGTATACGTAGAAATTCCCACAGCACTCCAGGTTGGCAAAAGCAAACGTGATTTATTGCATAGTGAAACAGCACAAAGTAGCCAGAAGCGACGTTTCAACGACCTCCGTTTCAACGCTTGAAAAAGACGACAGAGGTCGTTGAAACGTCGCTTCTGACCACTTTGTGCTGTTTCACTATGCAATAAATCACGTTTGCTTTTGCCAACCTGGAGTACTGTGGGAATTTCTACGTATACTTAGATAGATAGATAGATAGATAGATAGATAGATAGATAGATAGATAGATAATAGATAGATAGACAGATAATAAATAGATAGATAGATAGATAGATAGATAGATAGATAGATAGATAGGAGATAAATAGATAGATAGATAGATAGATAGATAGATAGATAGATAGATAATAGATAGATAGACAGATAATAAATAGATAGATAGAAGATAAATAGATAGATAGATAGATAGAAGATAGATAGATAGATAGATAGATAGATAGATAGATAGATAGGAGATAGATAGATAGATGATAGATAGATAGATAGATAGATAATAGATAGATAGATAGATAGATAGGAGATAGATAGATAGGAGATAGATAGATAGATAGATAGATAGATAGATAGATAGATAGATAGATAGGAGATAGATAGATAGATAGATAGATAGATAATAGATACATAGGAGATAGATAGATAGATAGATAGATAGATAGATAGATAGGAGATAGATAGATAGATAGATAGATAGATAGATAGATAGATAGATAATAGATAGATAGGAGATAGATAGATAGATAATAGATAGATAAGACAGACAGAAAGACAAACAGACAGACAGATAGATAGATAGATAGATAGATAGATAGATAGATAGATAGATAGGAGATAGATAGATAGGAGATAGATAGATAGATAGATAGATAGATAGATAGATAGATAGATAGATAGGAGATAGATAGATAGATAGATAGATAGGAGATAGATAGATAGATAGATAGGAGATAGATAGATAGATAGATAGATAGATAGGAGATAGATAGATAGGAGATAGATAGATAGATAGATAGATAGATAGATAGATAGGAGATAGATAGATAGATAGATAGATAGATAGATAGATAGATGATAGATAGATAGGAGATAGATAGATAGATAGATAGATAGATAGATAGATAGATAGAAGATAGGTAGATAGATAGAAGATAGGTAGGAGATAGATAGATAGATAGATAGATAGATAGATAGATAGATAGATAGATAGATAGATAGTAGAGATATATCTAACCTATTTAGTGTATGACATATTTGACAGCATTACTTGTTTATCATTATTTTGACCCACAATTTATTTATCTACATCTATTCAATATCTACCTATCTCTCATATCAATTTAGTTATTAATCCCATACTAAAGGAAAATTATACAATATGATGCAATCATCTATCCAATCAGTGTCGGACTGGAGTGCCTTGGGCCCACCAGGGGAAATCATTCTTAGGGCCCACCCTTCAGCCACCATACTTATCTATGGTAACATTAATAAGGGTCCAGTAACACGGCGTGATTTGGGGCAGTATGGGGCTGCAAACGATTGCTAATCAGCAGGGCAGGAATACACAGAGATGTGCAGCCAACAGCAAGGATTTTTACAGCCGCACAAAAGATCAAATCAGCCGACTATGGGGCATTTGCTTGTCAGCTGATCTCTGACACTGTTACATGGGGCTTCCTAGGAGCGCTTGTTACCGATAATTGGCCGGTGTAATTGGGCTATAAGACAATTTCCTTTGTATGATAACACTGTATACTTAGATACAAAAGTCATACAGCTACCAATGACACCAGTATATAAAGAGCAAATATCCCCACACATATTACCGCCATACTATTACTGACCAGATCCTGTATACTGAGACTGATTTTACCAATAATACCATTATATAGGCGGGAAATATTATCACCATACATATTACCGCCACAATTACCACCATACTGTTACTGACCAGATCCTGTATACTGAGAGTGATATTACTAATAATACCAGTATATCAGAGGGAAATATTATCACCATACATATTACCGCCATACTGTTACTGAACAAATCCTGTATACCAATAATACCAGTATACAAGGGGAAAATATTACCGCCACACCACAACCAATACCATCCCTATATTGTTACTGACCAAATCTAGTATACTAAGAACAATAAAAAACAGTACCGGATTACAAGCAACAAATACCACCACATACTGACAAATACCACCACAGACTGACAAATACCACCACAAACTGACTAATACCACCACATACTGACTAATACCACCACATACTGACTAACGCCACCACTGCTACTGACTAATACCACCACATACTGACTAACACCACCACTGCTACTGAATAAGATTCACTGTACACAGATCACCATCACCTCATCCAGTCATATAGAGGTGGCCCCAGCTCTACACAGGTTCTATACACCATATACATTACAGTGCAAATATATCAGGTGACTCACAGGGGACGTCTTTTCTGATCGAAGTTCTTCCCTTTTCATCTTCTCCATCCGTCCTGGGCCATAATGAGAACTTCTATGAGCCACGAATCCACAGAATCTGCCAGAGAAACATATTAGGCTCCTCACTATGTCACCATCCTCATCTCTCTACAAACTGCACATCTGTATTGGCCCCTGTACACCCTCACTCTATATATATATATATATATTCCTTACAGTATATGGTCCCCTCTCTGTTGTCCCCCTTATAAATGGCACCCCATATTGTCCATCCCCCATATAGGTACCCCCCTTATGCTGTCCATCCCCATATATATAGCCCTCTCAAGTTGTCCTTCTTCAATATACATATCCTCATGTCCATTCACCCCATATGGCCCCCTCATGTTGTCGATTCCTCAGTAATAGCCCCCTCATGTTGTCCATTGCCCCCTATAGCCCCCTCATGTTGTCCAACCCCCCATAGCCCCCTCATGTTTTCCATCTCCCCATAGCCCCCTCATGTTGTCCATCCCCCCATAGCCCCCTCATGTTTTCCATTCCCACTATAGCCATCTCATGTTGTCCATCCCCCCCCTATAGCCCCCTCATGTTGTCCATCCCCCCCTATAGCCCCCTCATGTTGTCCATCCCCCCCATAGCCCCCTCATGTCCACCCCCCCTATAGCCCCCTCATGTTTTCCATCTCCCCCCTATAGCCCCCTCATGTTGTCCATCTCCCCCCATAGCCCCCTCATGTTGTCCATCCCCCCCTATAGCCCCCTCATGTTGTCCATCCCCCCCTATAGCCCCCTCATGTTGTCCACCCCCCCTATAGCCCCCTCATGTTTTCCATCTCCCCCCTATAGCCCCCTCATGTTGTCCATCTCCCCCCATAGCCCCCTCATGTTGTCCATCCCCCCCTATAGCCCCCTCATGTTGTCCATCTCCCCCCTATAGCCCCCTCATGTTGTCCATCCCCCCCCCCATGTTGTCCATCTCCTCCCCATGTTGTCCATTCCCCCCCTCATGTTGTCCATCTCCCCCCCCCCCTCTCATGTTGTCCATCTCTCCCCCATGTTGTCCATCTCCCCCCCTCATGTTGTCTATCTCTCCCCCATGTTGTCCATCTCCCCCCCTCATGTTGTCCATCTCTCCCCCCCATGTTGTCCATCTCTCCCCCCTCATGTTGTCCATCTCTCCTCCCCATGTTGTCCATCTCTCCCTCACCCACCTCATGTTGTCCATCTCTCCCCCACCCCCCTCATGTTGTCCATCTCTCCCCTCCCCTCATGTTGTCCATCTCTCCCCACCCCCCTCATGTTGTCCATCTCTCCCCCATGTTGTCCATCTCCCCCCCCCCTCATGTTGTCCATCTCCCCTTCATGTTGTCCATTTCCCCCCCTTCATGTTGTCCATCTCCCCCCCATGTTGTCCATCTCCCCCCCATGTTGTCCATCTCCCCCCCTTCATGTTGTCCATCTCCCCCCCATGTTGTCCATCTCCCCCCCCATGTTGTCCATCTCCCCCCCCATGTTGTCCATCTCCCCCCCATGTTGTCCATCTCCCCCCCCCCCCTCATGTTGTCCATCTCTCCCCCATGTTGTCCATCTCCCCCCCCTCATGTTGTCCATCTCCCCCCCCCTCATGTTGTCCATCTCTCCCCCATGTTGTCCATCTCCCCCCCCCCATGTTGTCCATCTCCCCCCCCCCATGTTGTCCATCTCCCCCCCCCATGTTGTCTATCTCTCCCCCCTCATGTTGTCCATCTCGCCCCTCATGTTGTCCATCTCCCCCCCCTCGTGTTGTCCATCTCTCCCCTCCCCATGTTGTCCATCTCCCCCCCCATGTTGTCCATCTCCCCTCCCCCATGTTGTCCGTCTCCCCCCCCATGTTGTCCATCTCCCCCCCCCATGTTGTCCATCTCCCCCCCATGTTGTCCATCTCCCCCCCTCTCATGTTGTCCATCTCCCCCCCCCCATGTTGTCCATCTCCCCCCCCATGTTGTCCATCTCCCCCCCTCATGTTGTCCATCTCCCCCCCCATGTTGTCCATCTCTTCCCCCTCATGTTGTCCATCTCTCCTCCCCATGTTGTCCATCTCTCCCTCACCCACCTCATGTTGTCCATCTCTCCCCCACCCCCCTCATGTTGTCCATCTCTCCCCTCCCCTCATGTTGTCCATCTCTCCCCCACCCCCCTCATGTTGTCCATCTCTCCCCCACCCCCCTCATGTTGTCCATCTCTCCCCCACCCCCCTCATGTTGTCCATCTCTCCCCCACCCCCCTCATGTTGTCCATCTCTCCCCCACCCCCCTCATGTTGTCCATCTCTCCCCCACCCCCCTCATGTTATCCATCTCTCCCCCACCCCCCCTCATGTTGTCCATCTCTCCCCCACCCCCCTCATGTTGTCCATCTCTCCCCCACCCCCCTCATGTTGTCCATCTCTCCCCCACCCCCCTCATGTTGTCCATCTCTCCCCCACCCCCCTCATGTTGTCCATCTCTCCCCCACCCCCCTCATGTTGTCCATCTCTCCCCTCTCCTCATGTTGTCCATCTCCCCCCTATGATAAACAAAACAAAACCGAAACTCAACTCACCTGTCAACACGCTCCCCCGTCGTTGGTCTCTTCTCCTCTGTTCCCCGACAGACGAGCAGCTCCTGGTCCTGGACAGCGCCATCAACACTGAGCTCCGTGCGCGCCGCAGCGGCTGGGACTTCCGGTATGCGCTTACGTGAACCGGAAGTCCTAGCAGCCGCACCGCGCACAGAGCTCAGTGGTGATGACGCTGCCGGGACCAGCAACTGCTTATTTGTCGGGGCGGCGGCGGCGGCAGCACCCTTGTGATCGCAAGCTTGCGATCACAAGGAAGGGAAGGTGCCGGCCAGCTATCGGCGGCTGAGTGGGCCCCCTAGGAGCACGGGGGCCCCCGATGCGGGGGGACCGTGCTCCCTGACTGGGGGGCGGGGCCTACTCCTGCTTGGGGCCCACCGGGGGTTTCCCCGGTCCCCCGGTGGCCCAGTCCGCCCCTGTATCCAATATCTATCTATCGCTATCTATCTATCTATCTATCTATCTATCTATCTATCTGTCATCTATTATTTATCTCCTATCTGTCTGTCACTATCTAATATCTATCATATCAATTAAGTTATCAATCCCATGCTAAAAGAGAAATATACATTCAGGATTATGAAGTACTAAGCAGAATTCCTGGTTAGCCCCTTATGTGACCCCACCAGCACAGCCCCATGATAGCAAGATGAGTGTGGAACTTGGAACCAGACAGGTTTCACCAGACTGAGTAACATCAGAGCCCGCCACATAACGTGAATCCTCCAAGTGTCAGTCACAGAACGCAGGCCGAGAGCAGCACATGAATTGAGCGAGGTCTGAGTGTGCAGCGATATCACAGCTTTCATCCAGACCTCCAGGACATGTTCTATACATACCTTTACCTGTATGAACAGCACACATTAGATTCATCATGCTGACAGAGTATTAGGCTTTCATGAGTGTTTTTCAACACTTGAATTCACCCTGTCTTATAGAATTTGTTTATTCTGTCTCCTGATCAGGAAAAAATGCCCTAACTCCGGCTTCTCTCCCCGATGTTCCAATTACATAGAGTCCTCAGAATTTTTGCGCTACATACCGACGTCCATATAAATGTCACTTGGTAATATGTTTTCCAGGTCTAAGCCTGAGTACAACATTGGTTGCTACGTAGTATTTGCAGGATTGTGAAAACTTCGTATTTGTCTCACAAGGTGATAAGGTGAAGAGCGAAGATTGCAAATGATATTCATGCCTGATTTAACACGCTCAGTTATTTGAAAATGAATGTAAGGAGCTTCACCAAAGCAAGACTATAACCTAAAAATATACATGTACACGGGATGGCATTATACTTCTATGGTTCTTTCCCCTGCAGGTCAAAGAGTTTGTATGTTACTTTGAATGGACACTATATCTGTGGTGGTACTACCAGCTGTTTGGGTTCAGGAACTTTATGGGGTTGATGGACTACCAGAGCCCACCACATTGGTTGGCGGTAATAATAGTGCTAGGGACAGGTGAATGACGCTCGTAGAAAGGTGCTTGTCGTCATGCTGCTGCTTCACACAAGGGGAGGAACTGTGACAGTAGATGTAGGGCCATGTACCTAGTGCCAGTTGGCCCACATGGTTTACCCGGTGTCTGCTAAGCCTACTGTCGGTCTAGAAGAATGTTGTGGGACCAGACGACCACTGGTGGATATCAGTGGGCAGTATGGTCATGAGGGTAAAGCTGTTGTTTGCGTCATCTGCATTACCATTGAAGGATCAATGTCCTGGGGCATATGGAGACACCTATAGAGTATCACGGAAGAAGATAGTAAGCGGACTAGATGTGTGGTACACTTATGGTTCAGGGCTAAAACTTCTTAGCTGTGAAGAATGGCATGGGGTGTTCACAAGACACAGGTAACTAAGAGTATCATTAGCTAATTAAGGGATTAGGTTTAATTCACACATCCATAGTGTGACCTGTTATTGCAGACCAGCAATTGCAGACCGCACTATGGATGTGCCTCGGTAGTGCTCCGCAAATCAGAGACCTCTTCATTAAAGATAGCGATCCATGCTGCTACGGGGAAGGGCAACAAGACTGAGTTGTTGGGACCTAGATCCATAATTGATAACAATGGCCATTAGGAGGCTCTAGGTAGGTGATGGTGGATTAACGGTTGTAAAAGTTAGTGTCTTCCAAGTTGGATGTAGGAAAAGAATAATATGTGAGAGTAGTTGGAGGGTAGACTCTGTTGGGCAGTGTTCTTTACTGCCATGGCTTTAATCTGAATTTGGTCGCTGTTGGAGCCCAGGTCAGCTGGTTTTGGCGGTTCCTGTGAACTAGTAGTAATCTTAGGTTTTGTTTTAAAAATGCCTGCCCTCCTTCTTTTAGTTAAAGATTTTTTTTTACCCAACTAGTGTATAGTAACCATCAAGCCTTCCACTCTCCAACAAGCTTACTGGGAAAGTATTTGCAAGTGTTGTACTATTACTTAGGCTTAGGACTAAGTCCAGTTCTTTAGGTATTATGAGTACCAACCTTGTCCTGGCTAGATGGATGAATCTTCTGTGGCCTTTGAGAAGAAGACCATTGTCTCTTCTCCTAATCATAGTGGACAGTATTCAATAGAGGACCTTTTAGCAATCCAAACCTTTGGTGGACCCCTGGTCAGGTTCAGAGCCTCCTCTACCACCAGGAGCCAAATGGTGTCACCTCAAAGTATCAAAACATCTTAGGAACTAATTCAAAATATCTACTGATCTTCATAGGTTAGCTCTGCACCAACCACACACTCTGTGTACAGTATGTGGGTAATTTATTATTGTTTAGTCAACTTACCCATTGAACTGAACAGCTCATTGGTCTTGTTCTTCAATCTCCCAGTGACCCAGCTTCAGGTACTTTGTCAGGCACCATATATGATATATGAACAACTAGAGGACTAATCTCTTCCACAACACCAGCACGGCCCCATTCACCACCGTGCCAGGACCAGTGATATCTTCTACACTAGTGTGGGCACCACAAATCCCAGCTGGTCCATTAAACACAATCTGCATCCTTCCATCTCCTTCTCTGAAAGACTCCCTGCAATCATTTTTTTACCTGGTTTCCCTTTTATTTGACTGGACGTCATGTAATACCACAGTCCCTTCAGGGTAAACCAGTAGTGGTGACCGCCTACTGCTTATTCAGCAATTATCTAATGTCTTCATAGTACATTCCTTTTAAGTGATGTCTCTATGATGTGTTGCTTTCCCTGGTGCCAGTCCCCGCTGGTGGAGAGGGTCTATAGACCTACATACACCTCTTTACTGTTACTGAGAATAACCCCTTTATGTCTTTCACTACTTCCAGAGCTGACAGCACAGTCTGTATACATAGGGATGTCATTACATGAAATTTTTTGCTGAAGGTATTGTAACAACATATTAATTTCTGACATGAAGCCCCATCCGTCATCAGGTGCCCTGTGTCGTGTGGCCGCGCCACCAACCTGTTAATTACGGAGATAATTAATGACATGATAACAGGATCATCCGCATCACCGCCGCTTCTCCAAACAACTCCAGGGAGCAAAGCATCCGAGCGACAAATCGGTGACTGTTATGAAGCTGCTGAGTTTGGAGGAAGAACGCAAGGAATTCAGAAAGGAGCATGTCCAGGCTAGGGCAGTGACAATATAAACAAGAAATTCTACCTATCATCATTGTCTGTTATGAAAGGCTATAGTTATAATACTGCACCTCCAATACTGTTACTGAGAGAAAGAAGGAATTCTACTAATCTATCAATTGTGCGTCTATCTATCTTTCTATCTATCTTTCTAACTATCTATCTATTATCTATCTATCTATCTATCTATCTATCTATGATACCCAGAAAGAAGCAAAATGAAGCTTTACATTTATTCCACATACTCACCACTGATGTCAGCACACTTCTTACATCTGTATGCCAAGTTCTGTAAACCTTGCAAAAAGATGGATTTCGGTTGTGCCCCAAACCAGTCATCCTTAGTAGCCATGGCATCAGAAATGGTGTGAAATTTGGTTCTCTTGAGGTGTTTCTTCAAATTTGGAAACAGATGATAGTCGTAGGGAACTAGATCTGGTGAATAAGGTGAGTGGTAAACCAGCTGGAAGCCTAGCGCCACCAGTTTTGCAGTAGTCGCTTGTGCAGTTTGAGCTGAGGCATTGTCTTGCAGGAACAAGATTCCTTTGGAGAGCTTGCCGTGTCTTTTGAACTTCAGAGCTGACTTCAATTGGGCCAAAAGTTTAATGCAATACCTTCCATTGATGGTGGAATATTTTTGAAGGTGCTCCACTAGCAGCATACCCTCCTTATCCCAGAACACAGACGCCATTACCTTAGTGGCTGATTGACTATAAGTTGTGATCCCACCAGATGACGTTTAGCCATGACTAAGATTGCGGGTGGCAATTGAAACACGTTGGCGTCTTTTTGGGGGCGTTGCCGCAGTGTGTAGATGGTGCAAGGTGTTTAATAAAAGCTCTAATTGCATTCTCCTGGCTAGGAGCTGGACTCAATCCTTTATGCTGAATCGCTGATTTTTGCACCATGAAATTCTTTGGACCAGGCGAACCACTGTGCCTCCACTCTTTTGACTGCTCCTTGGTTTCGGTGTCATCCAAATGAATCCAGGTCTCATCCATAGTGACCAGTCAATCCAAGAAGTTCTTATCAGTCCAAAAACACTGACAAATAGGCCAGGAATTTTCACTCACATGCTTATCTGATCTGTTGTCAAACATTTGGGGACCCACTTTGCAGATGTTCTCCGTGTTCAAATGTTCATGGATAATGACACAAACACGTCATGAGAAATCCCCATGATGTCTGCTATTCCTTTAGCTGAAATTCGCTGATTCTCCAGTATCGTCATACTGTGCACAGCATCAATGATCTCCGGAACAACAACCACTCTCAGTCGTTGAGGACGTCATTGGTGCTGAAGCGGCCCATTTTAAATTTGGTGAATTTAACTGTAGAATATGAAGGGCATTGATCCCCCAATGTTTGCGACATATCACCATGAATATCCTTTGCGGACTGTCCTTGCAGAAACAAGAACTTTATCACTTGTTTGCTCTCATTTGCTGTGAATATCACCTTAGACTCCGCCATTTTGTTTTCCTGCGTGCCTAGATTACTGTTGCCATAAGCTACATACACAGAACTTTGAAAACATATATTAAGACACATAAGGCTTTTTAAGTTAGCGTAAAACCAAAAAAAGAACACAAAGCCAAAGACTTATCAGCAGCCCCTCTTATCACTGAGCAGCTGAGTGGGCCAGAGTCCTTCCCAGGAAACCCCTTTAACAATCTTCCTCATAAATCCCAGCAGGCATTCAATGACCTCACTAGGAAGTTTTTATAACCTGGATATGTCTTTTATCAGACTAATCTGTCACTGTAAGAATTAATTCCCATAACACTGTGCCTAGAGGGAGTAAGATTATAAGCGAGAACTAAAAAAAATGACAGCATCAAGTTATATACCACTCAGCCACTAGTCACCAACCCAATATTGTGTACATCCCTCATAAGCCAAACAGCATTGAACCATTGAGGCTTGGACTCCACAAGACCTGTGAGGGTGTCCAGCAAAAATGTATTCACTTTATACTGATGTCTGCCGGACCCACTGGTGGTAGCAGGTTCGGCTGTCAGCATAAAGTGTATGGGGGCCTCCAGAGACGACCCCGACAGATGGTGTCTGTGGAGTCAGGGGTTAGGCGTGATGGAATTTTACTGCCTTACTAAGCCGCAGTTAGAGTTATCTGGCTATGGTTTACCCCTCCCTATAGAGAAAACAGGAACGTTCGACCATGATAAACATTCATGTGTATGGGGGAAATGGCCAAGGTAACTCCTTATGGAAGTGTATAGATCAGTTGTCCTTATTTGTAGCACTTTTAGGAGGTACTAACCACTATATATCTGGAGCACAATTTTGGACACATACAATAACACATTCATTAAATTCTAAAAAGAAAATAATATTTATGAAGAAAATAAACTAAATTTTGTTAAAACCCTATTTTTAGAATAGTATTTAATTACTATATCACACTATATGGGAGATTGCTAGCCATTATACATGATGTTTATATGCTGTTTTCTGTATATATATTGACTTTTCCGTTGGGCATAATTCTTAAATGAACCTCTCTGTCCCTGAAGGTTTATGTTGCAGTTGTCCTTTAAGGCGGGTTGGTATTTCAAGTATCAACATAGAAGCTGGTCGTTCTCAGTATTGATGCATCTCTGCTCTTCTTCCCAAATAACTCAATGCAAGACACTGACCTCAGGATCACGGCCAAGATTTCTGTTCATTGTCCACCCAGGATGAAAGGCCAAGTGCACCAAAGATTGAGATGAAAGAGCAAAAATATGAGTTCAGAATTTTGTGAAAATGTAGATATAGTCTGATCTGTGTCATTGTGACATCAAAGGACCAAGGAATAGCCTGTGTCTTCTCAGAGTCCGGCCAAGAAACTTACAAATTCCATGCCAAATAGTTTTGGATCTCTTAGATAGTCTAGATATTTTATATATTTTTTCCATAGACTTTGTAGATTTTCAGTACATTGGAAGAGAAAAGGATTTTTTTTTTATAAAAAAAAAAAATTGATGTATAAGTAAAGAGCTACAAATAGGTGCTAACATGGTCCATAGTGGTGCCACCAATACTTTGTAGAAGACAAGATTTTCCAAATATACAGTCCAAGTAGGCTCAAAGAAACAGTCAAGGTTGGGGCCCATAAATACAGTGGTCAAGCATGGATGCTAAACACAGCCAACAAAAAAAACCTTTCAGGTCTTCAGGACTATTACCTGACGTCTTTAAAGGGGTTATCCAGAGCTAAAAAAAACATGGCCACTTTCCCCCTACTGTTGTCTCCAGTTCAGGTGCAGTTTGCAATTAAGCTCCATTTACTTCAATGGAACTGAGTTTTAAAACCCCCACCCAAACTGGAGACAACAGTAGAGGGAAAGTGGCCATGTTTTTGTAGCGCTGGATAACCCCTTTAAGGATACGTTAAAAATTTACATTTTATTGAAGATAAGACAAAACCAAGAGTCCCCAATTCACAGCAAGTGGTGAATTTATGGTAAATATTTCACCTTATCAATTCAAATAGTAGGTTTCTTGTTTATTAAAAGTAAATGGTAGGGCCCATGAAAGATCCCTAAGCCTTGGTAACTATGACTTGGGGCCCTATTAGATGGCCCGATATTAAGTAGCAAGCGAGCGCTGACCTGTAGCTGCAGGAGGGGCTGCTCAGACAATCTTTAGTTTGTCTGGGTGGTCCATAGAGGATAGTGGCAGTCTGCTGCTGCCGTCGCTCCTATTACACAAAGCCACGCCCAGTAGACCATTGCTATCGTTGTTGTTTAACCCTTTAAGGTCAAAGCCAATTTTCGTTTTTGCGCTTTTGCTTTTTTTCATTTTATGTTTAAAAGTCCATAGTGCTTGCATTTTTTCACCTAGAGACTTATATGAGCGCTTATTTTTTGCGAAACCAATTTTACTTTGCAATGACAGGCATTATTTTTCCATAAAATATGCTGCCAAACCGGAAAAAAATCATTTGCGCTGTCAAATTAAAAAAAAAAAAAGAATTTGTTTTGATTTCGGGGAGTTTTGCATTTACGCCGTTCGCCCTATGCTAAAACTGACTTGTTATGAATGTTCCTCAAGTTGTTACGATTACAATGATATGTAACATGTATAACTTTTATATTATGTGATGGCTTTTAAAAAATTCAAACCATTGTTAACAAATATATGTTCCTTAAAATCACTGTATTCCCGAGCTTATAACGCTTTTATCCTTTGGTCTATGGGGCTGTGTGAGGTGTCAGTTTTTGCGCCATGACATGTACTTTCTATCGGTACCTTGATTGCGCATATGCGACTTTTTGATCACTTTTTATTAAATTTTTTCTGGTATTGATGCGACCAAAAATGCGCAATTTTGCACTTTGGAATTACGCACACGGCAAAACCAAATATGTTTATTTATTTGTTTATTTATTAATTTATATTTATAAAATGGGAAAAGGGGGGTGATTTGGAGTATAATTAGGGGAGGGGATTTTTTAATTAATAAAAACACTTTTTTACTTTTTTTTTTTTACATTAACTAGAAGCCCCCCTGGGGGACTTATATATACACAGCAATGATCTCTCATAGAGATCAATGTTGTGTATATATACAGCAAAGATCAATTACATCGGTCATAGATTGCTTTGGCCTGCTGCAGGCCATAGCTATCTATTGCCGAGCCGGGATCAGCGTCATTGCGACGCTGAGGCCCGGCACGGGCAGAAGAACGGATCTCCCCCCCCCCCCCCCCCCGCGATCGCATCGCGGGGGGGAGATTCGACCCACTAGACACCAGGAATGTTGTGTATAAAGCACTTCAATGCAGCTGTTATGTTTGACAGCCGCAGTGAAGTGCTTAATTAGCCGGCGCGGCAACGGGACCCCCGCCGGCTAATAGAGGCACCGCCCGGCTGCAGATTACGGGACCCCGCTCTGAACACCCCCCGCGGCACCATGACGTACCAGGTACGTCATGGATCGCTAAGGGGTTAAATAGAACATGTTTTAAGACACCGATCAACCAGGTCTCCCAGTAGGGTCACTAATGGGACAGTAAATAACAAGCATATTGGGCTGGCTACTATGTTGGACAATCACAAAAAAACACAAAAAATGCAACAGTTCACCGCAATGGCAAGATGCAGACCCACTCCAGGTATGAAAATGGTTAAAAGCAGCCCCCCCCCCCCACCCCCCAAACTGCTAAAAAAAAATCCCGCAAAAATAATGAGGCTCTTGGTTACCATTTGCAGATGGTGTAAACTACCCCACCACGTTACAGTGGCCTCATACCGGGGCAGTCCTACACTGTACTATGGCCTCTTCATTGCATGAAATACGCCTATGCTCTGGGCATGCAAGATCCATCTTATACCGGCAAAAATAATTACACCACCTGGGTGGGATGGGTGGAGTGCACGACCAAGTAGAGGCAGCCACTCCCCCCATCTGGAACACAGAAAAAAAGACAAATTTGGTCAGCTCTCCAAGAACACCATTCACACTAGGCAGGAGCACGTTGCCATGGCTGAAGCTGCAAATACACAAAAAAATGCAACAGCTCACCGCAATGGCAAGATACATTGTACAGGTATATTGGGCTGGCTACTATGTTGGACAATATTAGGATGACTAGCTACTATATGGGGAACTATTATGTGGGCTGAAAATTATGTGGAAGACTATTTGGAAGGCTGCCTACTATATGGAGCACTATTGGGAGGGCTGGATACTATATGGGACAATATTGGGAGGGCTGGATACTATATGGAGCATTATTGAGAGGTCTGGATTCTATATGAGACAATATTGTGCGGGCCGGCTTCTATATGGGACACTATTGGGCAGCTGACTACTATATGGGGCACCATTGGGAGGACTTGCTACTATATGGGACACTATTGGGAGGCTGATTTCTATATGGGGCACTATTGGATTACTGACTACTATATGGGGCAGCGTTGGGTGGCTGACTACTTTATGGAGAACTATTGTGGGAGCTGACTACTATGTGGGAGACTATTGGGGGGCTGGCTACTATATAGGGCTCTATTGGGAGAGTTGGCTACTACTGAAATACTGCACGCCACTGTGACAGTGGCAAGTATGCTGCACGCTTTAATAAATGTGGCCTGCGACCTTGTCCAATTTTTCAATTTTGGCCCACTGTCTATTGGAGTTTTACACCCCTTCTCTAAAGACGCTAGAGGCCTTCTGTCCGTTTCTACCTCCCTAGGTGCACTTAGTTGTTATTTGTGTCTACCTAACCAAGATGGCATAGAGGACAGAAGGAAACGGTCATGAGGGTGGCATACATTATCTCAGTATTATCACTATGGGGGGGGATTTATCAAACTGGTGTAAAGTAGAATTGTCTTAGTTGCCCCTAGCAACCAATCAGATTCCACTTTTCATTCCTCACAGGTTCTTTGAAAAATTAAAGGTGGAATCTGATTGGTTGCTAGGGGCAACTAAGACAATTCTACTTTACACCAGTTTGATAAATCTCCCCCTATATGTTGTTCATATGCAAAATGTTTTATGAAAATGATAAATGGCATTTAAAGCCCGAATAACTGTACAAAAATTCCAAACATACATCCGTGGTCTTTATTATTAACCCTGCAAACAAGCCCCTAAAGCAAACACTCAGCTGCTTGTTATTTGATGCCCTTCATTCACTTTAAAGCAAAATACATTTCAACACTTTCCCAGCTTAGACATCACTTCTCTTTAAGGTATGGCAATGCAGTCAGAGATAACTGAAGAGGATGAAACAAGAAATATTGAATTTCCTTGTCATAGCAGGTTACATAAGTGAAAGCGCTGCGAGGCAAGTCGCTCTAGAAATGGATTTACCAAATGACAAAAGAGTCAGTATACTGAGAGAGAATACATATCATGGGTCACAGGATGAATGAGAAAAGTAGTAACCCCGGGCTTAGTGCACAGTATAACTTCTGGTTATAAGGCTAAACTGCAAACATTACATTTCTCACATTTCTTTTTAGTCCTGTTGAAGTCGACAAATGGATATGGGTCTTATTGTTCTTTCAAAAGGATCACATTTAAAGGGAATCTGTCACTAGGTTTATTCCGCCTTAAATGAAGACAGCATAAACTGTGACATAAATGCTGAATAGATCAGTGTTTTACTTACATCATTCTGTTTAGCTGTTCTCCCAATATGCAGGAGAATAGGATTCTTGCCACACCCCTCTCCCACCCTCCAGCTGCTGATTGACAGTTGACTGTCTATACACAGCATGGATAGATAACTGCCAATCAGCAGCTGGTGGGCGGAGTTTTCAGCTTTTTATGAATATTGAGGACTACTGGGCTCATGTACATAAAGGAGAGGACTATTTATAACTAACTACTAAAAGGAAGTAGTTACTATAAAGGAACGGAAAAGTGTGTGTAGCTAGACCTAGTGTTAGCTGCTGCTGTGCTGTGCAAGTGCTGTATCTAATGGTTGGAGTAAGGAACAGCGGCCTCCTGTCCTAATCTGTGACACTAGAGAGATCCACTTTTACCAAGGAGTAAGAAGAAGAAAAGAAAATACACAGAGTAGGACACCACATGCAGTCCCATCTCAGACAGTGATTGGCTGAGCAGTCACTTCAGAGGCTAGCTTAGTAGTTCCAGTGGTGGCTGTGGGCAGTAGGGAGATGCTAGAAGAACACCGGGGAGCAAGGAGAGGTATAATGTTTATTTATTTATTTTTTACACATTCACCAGTCATTGGCCATGGATCGATATTACGCATACTGATGTGCGCCCGGCGGCCGATGATTATTAGGCAGTATTAAAGGACACGATCAGCCAATGATCGTTTTTTTATTACACAGAGCGATAATCGGCCCGAATCACCAGATTATCAGATTCATGTGATAGGCCCTGTGTCTCTAGCTATACCTAAGAAAATTGTTGTAGATCTGATTTTTTATCTATTTTTAAAGGGGAATGCTGTCTAATGTCTGAGCACAGGTAACTAGTGGAGTCATCCACCATGAATGACGGCAGCTATTTGTATGGCAGGTGTGGCAGAAGACTTGGCACTGTCCCCTATCACCCCTGCCACAAAGGTCTGCAATCATCAAGAGAAAAGACAGATGTCTGTTGGCAAAACTTCATAGCTGTAAAAGAGGGGTGACTTCCCTGCCAGCATATGTATTTCACCACTGGCAGCTGGGAATCAGCTGGAAGACGAGAGATGAATGCACTTTTAAGACGGGGAGAGGAGGGACGCCGGGCCTAGGAGCTCGCTGGAGGATGTTGTGTTTTCGGTATGTAAATATAAATTTGGCACTTTCCAGCTGTTTTGTGGATTTGTTCACGACTACAAAAGAAATGGCCTCTGAGAAACTGCCCGATTCCAAGAGCGAGCACCAGTGAGGCATATCTTGGATTAAAAAGCAAATGTCACAACCCGAGCAGTGTCCAAAATAAAATATTTACATAGTAAACAGGATCAGTATATTATAAGCAGAACTGACAACATAGCCCATACTTAAAGGGGTCCTCCGGGGATGTATATACAGGTATATACAGTGCCTTAAAAAAGTGTGCAACCCCTTAAGAAGCCAATATATCTTTAAAGGTATGATGGCTTGCAATACAAGATACTAGATGCAACCTGTAGTGAAAGGCACTTGTTTTATAAGGCTTTATGCATGGACGGGACAGGTGTATCCCACTTTCAGATAAACCTTATATAGGCCTGTACTCCAGCTTAGTTGCTGTGACTTGATGTTTATTGCACTTAAAGTGGTTGTCCCGCGTTAGACAACTTTTGATATAATAATGCCATCATATAGAAAAGAAACCAAAAAAAAAAGACTATGCTTACCACTACATTCCCACTGGTGTCCATCTATGGGTCTCCTGTGTTCTTTGTTGAATGATACCGCCTTTACTTACAAGACTAACACATCTTAGGAGTGACAGCCCGCTCAGCCAATCACTGGCCGCAGTGCTGTCCCATCTCAATCAGTGATTGGCTGGGCAGGCTGTCGCTCATGAGACAAATTCTTCTTGGAATTGAAGGCGGCTGTGATAAGCAGGGTACACCGGAGACCCATAGGAGGACACCAGAGAAGTGCGGAGAGATAAACATAGGCTCTTTTATGTTTCATATAAAGCAGCAGCAGTGTATTAAAAGTTGTCTAACACTGGACATCCCCTCAAAAGGGCTTATCCAGCGCTACAAAAACATGGCCCCCCTACTGTTGTCTCCAGTTTGGGTGGGGTTTTGAAACTCAGTTCCATTGAAGTAAATGGAGCTTAATTGCAAACTGCACCTGAACTGTAGGCAACAGTAGGGGGAAAAGTGGCCATGTTTTTGTAGTGCTGGATAACCCCTTTAAGCCAATAGGTGCCAGCCAGTGAAGATACTCAGGGCTAATGCAAACACCTTAAGGAAAGGCTGTCAGAAAGCATAGACCAAGTCCAAGCACCCCACACAGATGTCCTCCTACATATTCACCTAAGGAACACCTTCTCACACCGGCCACTATTTTCTTGTAGCATAATATGAGACCATTGTGGAAGACTATTTACCAAGTTTATTGAGTAAATGACTTACTTTTGCATCTTTCTCCTTGAGTCACTTTACCATTACCACCAGTACACCCAATTACACCAGTGTAACAACTCAATCGGTGACCTTCCACTCCTACGACTCCAGTCATCCCCTTGTCAAAGCACTCTTAACCATTGGGATGCTACATATGTTCAGGGAAGAACTAATATAAAGTGCATAATGCATAAAAAATTATGTTTTTTCACCTTTTAAAGTGTCCTTTGTCATGTATAATAGCTAGAAGATGATCTAGCCCAAGCACGTATGTCTCCTAACATACCCCCAAGCAACATTAACTAGAGGGATTGGCAAACATAAGACAGGAATACACTGAATAGCATGATAAAACAAGATTTTTGTAGGGAAAATGTCTGTAAAAACAATACAGTGACCTCTCTATCACGGTGCATCATCGCTATATATAACCCTCCATAGAGCTACACATCTGGACAGCAACTTCTCAAAAAGAACATAGGGGGAGATTTATCAAACTGGTGTAAAGTAGAATTGTCTTAGTTACCCCTAGCAACCAATCAGATTCCACCTTTCATTTTTCAAAAAATCTGTGAGGAAATAAAGGTGGAATCTAATTGGTTGCTAGGGGCAACTAAGACAATTATACTTTACACCAGTTTGATAAATCTCCCCCAAAGTGCCCTGTGGTGCCCTAATAGAAGCAACAATTGCAACTTTATTATATGTTATTGTATTGATAAGCATTGTCATGTAGGCCGAAAAAATTGCCTTTTTGGCCACAACAGCCAAAGGCTCATACACTTTAGAGAAAACTTGAGCAAACCCACAAGTTTTGGCACTAACTGTGTAATGTGTATGGGGACTTCCAGCTCTCCCCCAAAGACAGATGCTGCGGATGATTTTTTAACGGTCCCTGTCATTTGGAAAACCGTTTGACATTTCAGGGTCTGTGTGTTCAGTCCTCCACCAATTGGCAGGGAGAAGCGTATGGCTAAGTGCTTCTCTCACAGGCTAGCTGCAGTCTCCATCCCACTGCAGGAGAAAGTATATTGACCAATTTCCTATAGCATGCCAAGGAGTGAGTGGGGGCGGGACCCCGCTACGACCGCTGAATGGCTGAGCAGCCTTGAGACGTCTCAAGCCGCAGTTCAGACCAGGAAGCGGCAGCGGGACAGGAGAACGGGGTGGCGCGATCTGGGACCCAGCGCTGGATCCGGGAAGGTAAGTGGACGGCGGCGTCTATATCCACCCCTACCCTTGCCATACTGTAAAAATACCTCTAACCCGGAGTACCCCTTTAAATGCTCGAGGGCTCCTTACTCAAGTCAGACATTTTTCAATGCCCGAGTGCTCGACTCAAGTAATGAAACCCATTGAAAACACTTTAAATTCAGAGAATTCAATGGAAATCAATTATTCTAATGGAAGACATTATTTTACAGTGTGTGAACATGGCCTTAAAGGGGTATTGTAAGATAAAAATGACTTATCCCTTATTCACACTGCTCAATTTATGTCTATGGAGCTAAATGTGATACCAAACAAACCACGCCCACTTCTGGAAAAAGTGACGCAAGGCGAAACTATGCTTAAAGTGACTGATCTAGAAACCAAATGCAATGGCCAATCTCCCCCATGTATATAGGGATGTGCCAGGCAGTCTATATTACTCCATACTTGCAGCACTATAAATATCTATGACATGCTTGTCTTGGAAAGTCTTGTTTAGAAAGCGTCTCAGTATCCACTTAGTATCTGTATGTACAATACATGCACACTTGATACACGTCTTTGTCAGCGTTTTAGCCGGAGTTGGCTGCAGTTGTGGTATGAGTTTATTTTAACTCTCCAAGAGGCATTATCCCGAAATAGAGCCCCAGATGAGTGAAGGGTTTGGTATCTACTCGTACACCTGGCTCATAGATGACGAATGTTAAACAGAACATGAAACGCGTGATGGACGCAAGATCGAGATCTCCAAATAGGATTATTTGTAACAGTCGGTGAGGCATGGTGACACTGATGCCATTCATGATCCTCCCCACCCCCACCACCGCCACCTACATATTCACATGGAATAAGCCAATAAACACAACTCTCACTTTTTCCAGCTGGCAGAATATTCCACTTGAGTTACTGATGTATATTTAATATCTCTGTCTATCATTCAGATAGATTTAGTGGAGGAGAAAATGCAATGGTGCATGATCCCATTACATCATGGGGTTAGAAGAAAACACAAAGACATTGATTGGAGTGAGAGCGGGGCCAAGTTATAGCTTGAAGGTAAACAGAACTTATAGGCTTTATGTTCTCACCGAGCCCTGTGTACTGAGCGAGGCGAGAGGCATAGCCGTGTAGGGCCTAATGTATGCCAGTGACCACAAGTAGATGTTGTGCACAGTTCTACAAGCTCTACATTTGTATAACCTTCCTATAGGTAGTGTTTGGATCCAGGAGGTCATTTTCCTCTATGGAGATACATAACCCAGTACAAGCAATACAGCAACAATAGTCAGGACAGAGTGAATGAATGATGCCCTCTTTTTGGAAGCGATCATTTATTGCATTATAATGTCTGACACCGTGCTCTCTGCTGCCACCTCTGTCAGTGTCAGGAACTGTCTAGAGCAGCAGCAAATCCCCATAGAAAACCTCTCCTGCTCTGGACAGAGGTGGCAGCAGAGAGCACTGTGTCAGACTGAAAAGAATACACCACTTCCTGTAGGACATACAGCAGCTGATAAGTCCTGGAGGGCTTGAGATCTTTAAATAGAAATAAATTAGGAATCTATATAACTTTCTAATATCAGTTGATTTGAAAGGGGAAAAAAATGGTGAACTTAGTACATTGGTATTTACAAAACACATTGTAGAGATGAGAAGCATTGATTTACCTTTGATGAACAGTGTGGATCATCTTCAGCAGGCAGACAGTTGCAGGTGCAAACCCCAGGCTTTCTCAAGCTCTCTCTCCTGGACAAAAGTCGTGGAAACTAATTTAAAGGGGCATGACAGGTTAAAAGAACTTATCCCCTAGCAGTTGGAACCCCCTGCAATCTCTAGAACAGTGCCCTGATTGTTATTTATGAGTGGAGCCATAAGTCCCTCCTTTCATTGTCTATGGAGATACCAGATATAGCTGAGTACAATGTCCAACTAACTTCAGTAACGTCATGGACAATAAAGAAGGGACAGCATGATGCCTAGTGGTTGGACCCTCTGAGATATGTGATCTCCTTAGTCTGTGCATAGGGGATCAGTTATTTTAAAGGTACTGTACTTCTTTTGAGTGTTTGAACTCTATGCCTGTTTAAAATCAACCCCCTTCCTGGTGCCCAGGGCCATGGGGGTGGAGCCATAGGGGCATGTGGTCACACTGTTACCGCCCTGCTCCCAGCCAATCGGGTTTGATTGACAACCTGATTGCTGGGTTTAACTCGGTTCCCTTTAACTCAGAATGACCCTTTAAGGTCTACATTGAAATGTACAAAAATTCCATATTAAATGAGATTGAAAGCTAAAGTTTTGCTTTAAGAATAAAATCTATTCTAACCTAAATCAACTCTGACACTTCCAAGTAAGCTGTGTCAGTTTTTACATTGGGGATCAGCAGAACAGGATTAAACAGAACAGCCTCAGACATCGAATCCAAAACTTACTGAAATATAACTTCATTTCCTGTCAGTGCAGCCGCCAGCCGAGAACAGGCGAGCGTACAGTGGCTCGTACCTTTCTGGCGTCTTCCCTGTCTATTTGTCTTTTCTTCATGCCAGTCAGCTTTCATGGCATGTCAACATACAACAAGGGCACGAGGAGAATTACTGACGCATGTCGGGAAGTCTTAAAACTTATATTTAGAGATTTCTGTCAGTCTATGTTCATTTCTCAATGTCTGGTTTAGAAATCCCAGCTCTGAATAATATTTGTGGATTCTGAGATAATAAAGGGGAACCCCTCATTCAGGGTTCACCCTTATCTACTAACTAGAGTGGACAGCGGGTACAATGAGTGTTTCTTACTCTAGAGGATCCCGCACATCCATAATATTACACAGAAAGTATGTTGATTTCATTGTGAATTGTAATGTTTCATTTCTCCAGTGGTGGCGCTGCAGGCAGATTCAATTGCTGCTGGGCTCCCCTACAGATTAAAAAGCAAACCTATAGGCAAATCTATTGCCAATGTGTCTTGGGAGTGTAGTCTAGGGGAATGGCTGGGTCCACTGGATAGAAGGGTGTATGGGGTTTTGGATTCGCTTTGGAGAGTAACACCACTCAGGAGCATAAAGGATAAGGCTATGGTCACACGTAGTATGAGACCGGCCGTTCCGTGACCCAGCCGGGTCACAGAACGGCCGATCCCAGAAAAGATCATCCCAGTCGGTACTGCAGTAGCGCCGCTGAGTTCTGATGCGGGCGCATCCCGGGTGCCGCCGCGATTTCGGGGGACGCTTGTAGTCCGGGACTGCGACTATGGACTGATCGCCGTGCCCACTAATCCCTGGTGTCTAGTGGGGGGGAGCGATCCCTGCATCTGACCTGGGCCGGGGTCTGCACCGTAATGGCGCTGATCCCGGCTCGGCACTCTATTGTTTTCGGCTGCAGCAGCCGAAAGCAGTAGAATGCCTATCTCATTGTTCTATGCAGTATAACTATACTGCATAGATCTCAATGAGAGATTAGTGTACTTAAACTAGAAGTCCCCCAGGGGAAATACCCTAACCCCAGGCAGAATAACCCTAACCCCAGGGCGGAATAACCCGAACCCCAGGGGGGAATAACCTCAACCCCAGGGGGGCTTCTAGTATAAGTGTAAAAAAAAAAAAAGTTTTATTATTAATAAAAAGCCCCCTCCCCTAATAAAAGTTAGAATCACCCCCCTTTTCCCATTTTATAAATAAAAATAAAAAAATAAACATATTAATTTATTTCATTCATGATCTTGCACGGTAAATGGCGTAAGCGCAAAAAAATCCCAAAGTGCAAAATTGCGCATTTTTGGTTGCATCAAATCTAGAAAAATTTTAATAAAAAGCGATCAAAAAGTCACATATGCGCATTCAAGGTACCGATAGAAAGAACAGATCATGGCGCAAAAAATGACACCTCACACAGCCCCATAGACCAAAGGATAAATGCGCTATAAATATGGGAATACAGCGATTTTAAGGAACATATATTTGTTAACAATGGTTTACATTTTTTAAAAGCCATCAAATAAAATAAAAGTTATACATGTTATATATCGTTGTAATCGTAACAACTTAAGGAACATATATAACAAGTCAGTTTTACCCCAGGACGAATGGCGTAAAAAAAAATAAAAAATTAGAAAAATGCGTTTTCTTTTCCCCTTTTAATTTCACCACACATTGAATTTTTTCCTGGTTTCGCAGTGTACTTAATGCAAAAATAAAGCCCGTCATTGCAAAGTACAATTAGTGGCGCAAAAAATAAGGGCTCATGTGGGTTTATAGGTGAAAAAAATGCAACTGCTATGGCCTTTTAAGCACAAGGAGGAAAAAGCGAAAACGCAAAAATGAAAATTGGTCTGGTCTTCAAGGGGTTAATGCAGAAGTCTTGGGGTTCTGGTAGTGGGACAGTTTGTGATCTCCTCACGGTCAAGTAATCTTCCAACTCAGAGATTTTTCTCCAAAATTGACATCAAACATTGTGACATTCCTCTGTTATTCTTCCTGGTAACTTAGGAATAAATCGACAACTGGGCGTTACATTATCTAGACTGCATGGCTTAGAAACTGTCTGAGTGTATAGGCCACACCTCATTGACAAGAATGGTAACAGGAGGAATAACAGACTAATGGTCCAACAGATTTCTAAGAAAAGATGTTTCATGGGAAGTCAAAGACAAAGAGGTCAGGAGAGGCCATAGCTCCTTTCAGAAGAGACTCTCGGCAGTAGTAATCCCAGATGTGTATAGTCCTTCAGCATCGTTCCTCACTGTTAGAGTTCCTGCCTCTTATTCGGGGAGTCGGGCAGATTCACTAGTTCTGACATCTAAGTCAAAGCCTGTACATACAGTAAATCCTAACATTTCACTCCCCGGCCAGGCCTAAGGGCCAGAATAAATACACAGACTGTAACATCTTCAACTAACAGTTGCTTTTAAAGAGGAAATGAATAGGAAGAAGCTTATTTATCTAATAAAATGACTTCCCAACTCCACAACACATCAACTCGCATCTAGCACAGAGGGAGTCATTTACTACAAGCTAAAGGAGGAGCCAACGGCGCTGTGGACTCACTTACATAGACAAATGTATATTATACTACGGCAGCACTGCCCAGCTTAGGACCACCATTGAGTGGAAACCCTAAGGGGAGCAATCGGGGGGCTGTGACTAAGAGAGTAACTAATGTCTGTGCAGGAGGGGGACTAAAGACAGTTCTTCAGAATTTAAATGGCTTTCTAGAGTTTCAAAGTCATGTCCATAGGGTTGTTCACTTTGGACAATCACCGCTTATTGGGCTTGGACAACACTGAGACTTTTTGTAATGCTTCTCATGTACAGGGCCTGGACCTTTAGGAAGGGGCCTGCATGGGACTACAACTGACCTCTCTGTGACCTGTCCATGGATTTCTCCCGCCTTCAGGAGCCTTATGCCAGGATGGCTGTCATTGGTTGTTTTTTCAGCCTATGGCAGTGTTCCTGGCTTGTATCTGGGGGGCAACTGCACGTCAACGAGCTCTATTTACTGTTCAGGCTGGTCAGCTGACCATAATAGTAGTAGTGTTAAGGGGGAGGCGCGGGGGAGGTCCAGTCTGCTATTGACAAGAAAGAAGAAGCTACTGCTACCTGTGGTGCTGCGTCCCGCCCTCCCGCCTATTTCCAAGTTTACGGTTTCTTTATGCTATAGGCCAGGCCTCTTTGGCGTAATGTCGCTCTTTGATTAGATACTAAGGGCCAAATGTATCATCCTGCGAACGGATGATTTTCGTCGGAAAGTGCTGATTTGCATATTTTTTTATACGCAAATGGCCGATTTGCGAATAAAATATTCGCAAATAGGCAGTTTCCGCCGAGTACGCCAGAGGGGCGGAAAGGGGGCATGTAGTGGGCGGAACGGAGGGCGCGGACTCAGAGTCCGCGCGATTTACCATCCCTTCCGCCCAAATATACGCCGAAAACCTACTCCAGTCCTCAGCTGGCGTAGGTTTTCGGCGGTGCGCACCGGCGCGCACGGGATTTATGTAGAGGCAGTCCGCCTCTACATAAATCTCCGTAGTACCGGAGCTGCGGGGGCATTTTTAAGTCCGGCGTAAAAAAACTCCGGACTTAATAAATGCCCCCCTTTATGTATTAGCCAGTCAGTTTATGGTTACCTTTGAAATTCTTATATCCTAACTGGAGCTGGTTTAGCCGGTAAGGTAACTTTATGAATTTATGCTGTTTTAATAAAGAGGCTGTGGCCAAGTTTTACTCCATTCTGGTCCAGTTGTCCTTATTTTAGAGTAAGTGTATGCAATGTTTGGGTGGGTCTGCTATGTTGGGTGGGTCATTAAAGGTGGTTTTGAGTTTAATGTGTCAGTTTGTAGTACCCATTGATTTCAATACAATATTACATATAACTGAATGCAATGACGAGGCTCAGAGATTTCTAGGGCCAGTTTCATAGGGGCATTTTTGTCCTGGCCAGGCTAGAGGTGTGATGACCTGAAACGATGGCTGTCAGAACCTGTTTAGCACCTGCACTACACAGTGAATGGGGTAGGCAGCAGTTGACTCTGCTGACTTTGTAGTGATGATGACGATTTCAGTTCAGCTGAGGTGCAGTAACCACGTCCGGCCACTAGACTGTGAATGGAGCTGCTTGACTGTGTACTGAACAGCTGATTGGCAGAGTCTGTTTTGCCTGAAAAACCCCTTTAAGGCATCACCAAAGATGAAGATGAACAAACCTCAAGCACACTCAGGTTAATTCGAGTCCCAAGTCTCTGCTCTGGGTGGAGCTGGCTTGTAGTGTCCCTCCTACAAAGCTGAGTGTCTTGTCAGTAGAGAGCGGCTAATCTTACACTGTGCTCTACTGCAGTTCCAGTCTTGAGTGTGTCTGTCCCTTTTCTAACGTGATCGACTGTCCTGTTTTATCTAGTCTGTCCTCGCCGCAGGTAAGGGTAAAGACTCCAGTGTGTCTCCCATGAAGGGTGGGAAGCTATCTGTGGGCAAAACAGGTCTGTTCTCTTCTCTCTCTTAAACCAGACTAAATCCCTCAAGGAAGTGCAGACTAGCGAGTGTGTGTAGCTAAAACAGAGTGTTATCTGCAGCTGTGCTGTGTGAGTGAGACATCTAGTGGTTGGAGTAAGGAACAGCGGCCACCTGTCAAACTGTGAGACTAGAGAGAAACACTTTTACCAAGGTGTAAGAAGAAAAGAAAACACATATTGGGACACTACAAGCATACGCACACACACACACACACAGTTGACCCCATTTTTTTTTATTGGGTTAACTGCCACCTTTTCATCAATCTATGACAATTAAATTCATAACAAATTAGCTTTTTACCCTACAAATATAGAGCTACCCCTTTAATGATATGTTCAGTTACTACTAAAAACAAGTGACATAGCTGACAAAAATGTATAAAAATGTCACGCACGCTCCGAAATTTCTTTTAGTCAATTGACTGTAGCAAGCGTTAATGACCATGTAGATGTCAATCATCCATCTACTGTTTGCTCCATGCTCACTTGATAAATGAAGCCATTGTTAATCGCTGTCGATGTACGGCACATAAAGTTAAATGAAAACGTTTTCCATAGTTTTGAGTGATTGTTCTTTAATTAATGTGGTTAAAGTGAGAGTAGAAATGAGGTCTGAAACAACAGTAATTTACTTCAATAAAAAAAATAAAAAATCTCAAGTCTTCCAGTACATATCAGCTGCTATATGTCCTGCAGAAAGTGGTGTATTCTTTCCAATCTGACACAATGCTCTCTGCTGCCACCTCTGTCTGTTACAGGAACTGTCTAGAGCAGTTCCTAATCCCCATAGAAAACCTCTCCTGCTCTCTAGACTGGAATGAATACACCACTTCCTGCAGGACATACAGCAGCTGATAAGTACTGGAAGACTTGACATTTTTTAATAAAAGTAATTTACAAATCTCTGGCACTTTTTGGCACCAGTTGATTCAAAAGATTTTTTTTTCCCGTCAACTATCCCTTTAAGTGAAATTGGTGGATCCCCCTGACCCCCCTACACACACACTACCCCCACCTGACGGGGGTGACGCTACGGCCGGCTGTGGAGCGCTATAGGACGCAGGGTGACGTCTCTGTAGCACAGAAGAGGAGGCGGGGCCAGAGCGTGCGGCCGTCCACTGCGGCCCTCCGTCTAATGCGGGGTAACGTCACTAGTAGCGTATGGACGGACGCTGGGCACTAATTGGTTCCGGCTGATCCCGCTCTCGCGGCCCACCAGCGCTGAAGTAACAGCAGCCTGAGGCCTTTGATAGTGATCTCACACAGGCCCCGACTGCTGTTATTTCTGAAAAGCTTTCGGGGCTAGGCTGAAATCTGTCTGTCCCTGGAGCCACTACTCCAGGGACAGACAGCGCACACCACAGCAGGCGCAGCACATCACTCAGGGGCCCGCTGGCCCCGAAAGTGACGTGCTGCCGTGTGTAACATCCTGCACTTTAATAAGAATATCCAAAACATTAGGAGAACGTCCACACTGAACATTCACCTAAACCAACAACGTAGAAGATATCGTTTCCTGGGTTCACGCCCCTTTAAATGTATAGCGCGGCCCTATGATTACAGATGTAGTCTGTACGTCAGCTCATAAACCGGGTCCGGGTATAAGAGTAGGACAAAAGTGCATAGCGATCAGGTTGCAGCTCCGTCCAGTGACCTAGGAATGATTCCTTACTAACCGCACAGCCTACTTCAGATGATAACCTTCTAGGCTTGTGAATTATGTGAAAATTATGGCATACATGACTGCAATCATATTATTATTCTGCTAAAAATGGCTGCTAGGCAAAGCTGTTAAACATCTGTGTGTACGTGAAGGAGAGCCTATTGGTTAGATGCATCCTCTGGAATATGCAGGAAATTTATATTTGCGGAATATTCATGAAATATTCAGGTACAGAGTTATTTATCTGCATAACAGTATACTGGTCACATGATCCTAAAAATATTGCCAAATATATGTGCCAATGGGTCTCTTTGGGTTTCTTCTGCAGTGGCCAAGCTGGGGGTATGAGTTTAGTGGCAAATATGGTGATTGGCCAAGAGCAGCCAATCGGCATCACTGGACGGGGCTGACATAAAGCTCCTCCCAAATGTCCTTTTCAGTAGGTTTCAAGTCAAATTGTCAATCCTTTTTAAAGAAAGTTGTGTAGTGGGAAACGTAGGTGTACCAGACTACCAGGGTCCTAAAAAATGCTCAGTTGTGCTCTTAGTGGAAGTCTTTGGAGCAGGACTCCTTTTTTCTTACACATAGCGGGGAAAGGACACGCTGCAGATTCCCTGCCCATTCGGGGTCGCTAAGGGTCTGAACACTAAAGCCTCTATTACACGGGCCGATCAGGAGGAGCAAGCCAGCACCGACCTGTCATATCGGTGTTTGCTTGCTCTTCATTGCCTGCTCTCTGCCGATGCTATTCCATGCCATGACAGCAAGCGGGTAAGCCCATAGGAGATAGCAGCGGTTTTCTGCTGATCATTGTCTTTTAACCCTAGCTCTTACACCAAGCGATTATCCGCTGTAACGGCCAATAATCGGCTAAATATGGCTGATAATCGTTTGGTGTAATAGGGCCTAAGGCCATGTTCACACGTCGTATTACACCGGCCGTTCCATGACCTGGCCGGGTCATGGAACGGCCGGTCTCTGCCCGGATCATAGCGGCCGGTACCGGCTGCATGATCTTTCCGGCCGCAGGGTTCTGATGTGGGCCCATCAGTGCGCGCCCGCATCAGAACCTCCCACAGCACACAATGAAGCAAGCGGCAGGAGCCGCTTGCTTCATTGTGTCAACTGACAGGGTTTCTTACGACTGCAATTCATTGAATTGCAGCTGCAGGAAACTAACATGTCAGTTATTTGCAGCACTGCACGGGATCCCAGCTGGAGCGTATACGATGTGTCTATGCTCCGGCCAAGATCCCATAGAGGAATAGGCAATGTTCAACACTGCATAAAGTACGGCAGTTGTCGTACTTTTACGTAGTGTGAACATAGCCTTAAAGCGACTCTGTACCCACAATCTGCCCACCCCAAACCGCTTGTACCGTGGGAGCTGCTTTTAATCCAAGATCTGTCCTGGGGTCTGTTCAGCAGGTGATGCAGTTATTGTCCTAAAAAACAACTTTTAAACTTGCAGCCCTGTGCCAGACAGACGTGGCCTAGATTGTGTATGCATTAGGCTGGCACACCCTCTCTGTCCCTGCTCCCCGCCCTCCTCATCATTAGGAATGCTCCAGGCAGATTGTCTCCTATTCATCAGCTGTGTGAATACTGAACATGGGCTGGAATGTTAAGCACCTGTGCAATGTTCAGACAGAAGAAAATGTTCCAGTGGCATTCCTAATGATGAAGAGGGTGGGGAGGAGAAACGGAGGGGTGGTGCAAAGTTAGGGCACAGATACTGTAGGCTGCAAGTTTAAAAGTTGTTTTTTAGGACAATAAATGCATCCCGTGCCGAACGGACCCCAGGACAGATCTTGGATTAAAAGCAGCTATCTGAAGGTACAAACGGTTTGGGGGGTCAGATTGTGGGTGCAGAGTCTCTTTAAGGCACGGACCAATCAAAACTTTTGACATGTCTCTATGAGATGTTAAAAGTTTTTACAAACAACATTGAGACTTTAACTTCTAGGAGAGAGTTTTTTAAGCATGCTCTGTGACTTGTGCGGAGGTCAGTGTGCAGGGAGGGGAAGGGGAGAAGCTGTGAATGGTCTGATCCTATCTTATCTGTATACTGTACTGGTGTCATCTTTCACTGTAGTCCTGTCTGCGATGATAGTGAGGAGAATGTGAAAAAAGTTTTATTCACAGAACAGAAAGTGTCAATCTATCAACATATTTTTACAACACTAGGGTTACAGTTGTGATTACATTCGAACATTCACATAGCACAACACAGTGGTTTCTGGTCACTCAATCAGGAATTGCCTTATAGATATATGGCAAAACACTGAATAGAGTTGTCAGTCCATTTATATGTTGCATGAGTTGTCAGCCTGTTGATCAGAATAGGCACCCTATGGGCAGCTAAAAAATGGCCTGCAAATCACACAATAGACATTTGAATATTCAATATTTTCATTTTTTGCTCTTTTTTTATTATTCTTAGTCATTTCTATGTGATTTTTTTTTGCATAGCTGGATGACACATATTTCTCCCTGTAACTGCTGAGATTTGCAGAGCAAGTAGTAACCCAGCCTTGAAGCTCTCGCTCTGCACTCACAGTGAACTTTTAGAATTCTTCACCTATAAGGGAATGTGCCATAGAACTTTCCATTTTAGAAAAACCTTGTGGTAGATTCTCTCAACTCAAACAAGTTTCTGCATTGGGTCTTATAAAAGCCATTTTTGTATTGTTTGGATTTTGCCTCTTCAGAGAAGCAGTCAGCGGAGACGCGTTCTCAGCTCCGTGTTTGTCTTGCTTGTCGATATGTTATCCTAACGTTTCAACCAAATGTTTATTTCTTAAGTCCTTCAATTTAACATCTGAATGACTTGAGGTTTATATGAAATCCTCCATCTATAGAATTCTATGGCAACATTTATCTCTATATACTTTTTTCAGGAGACGTCCCATCACGGCCGGCGGAGGCATATTGTAAGAAGTTTCTGCACTGTGCCACTTCTGTTGGCTTTATCAGGGTAACTGCTTATATAAATGTAGAGCTTAAATGTCGACACTCCGTCACGTGGTGCCCGTGGATAAAATCACAATATATTCAAAAAAGTTCCCGGCACTCACCACAGCTTGCTTGCAAACGTGTGTTTATTTACATAATGAGGTGCACACAATACAGCAGAGCAGAATGCGTTTCGGCTAGGTTGACAAAGGCAACCTATATGGAAATCATGGATATAGTCATTGGCTGTATCCATGTTTTCCAGACAACCTTAGAGCTTTATCTAAGTTCAGCAGCCCCCGCTAATCAAATGCCGAACGATCGGGTTCGGATGGACTCGAGCATGCTCGAGGTTCGCTCATCTCTAATTGTTAATCGTTCGCTGTAATTCCACATTTGTTCACTAATTGTTCAGTGTAATTGCACATTGTTCCTCATATTGCTGGGATCAGATGTAGTAAACGATCATAGTAACTAACAACTATCGCTTTGTGCAATACGATTTCAGGTTAACAATCTTGTTTGCGATCATTTAACGTTTATCGTTAACCGTTAAAAATCGCTTTGTCAAATAGGACGCTAAAGGGAAGACCAGTAAATGCAACCATAGAGAAGAACGCAGAAGAGAGGCCAAAAGAGTGATTGCGACTTGGCAGTGGTGGCAGGATGACAAGCCATAAGTCTGTAAGTGCAGATTTCACTGCTCACTGATCTTATATATTCTTGCTGTATTATATTAGCAGGACCGCCCACTTGACTACTTAGTCCAGAGTGTGTAGCAATTAATATGAATAAATGTCAAGTTATCCTGGAAATATCCTCACAACATACAGGGGGACATTTATCAAGAGCGGCGTACTCGTACCAGGCGTAAACCTTAATAAATTTGCAGCGGAGTTAGGCCACGCCTCCTCCCCGCCTTATCAGGCAGAGTGGGGGATAGAGTGGGTAATACGGCTGGCCAGGGAGAACGCCAGTGTCACAGCCGCGGCGGCGTCCCGCGTTCCGGGCCGCCGCCGCGGCCGCTTCCTGCCCCATGCAGCAGCCGGTGTCCATAGTCAGGGACCCGGCGCTGCTATCACCTCGGCCCCGGGGGGCGCCTCACCTCTCCACGCTCCTGTCTCCCGCTGTGCCGGCCGGCGCGCGCGTCCCCGCCGCCGAGGGCGCGCGCGCGCCGGCTGTCTCAGATTTAAAGGGGCAGTGCGCGCCTAATTGGTAGTTGCACCTAATCACCCCCCTATAAATCCCAGCTTGCCCTGTTCCCTGGGTTGGAGCCTCTACATGCTTCCCATAGCGTTTGGCCCAGCTCCCTGTTGTTCCTGTGTCCTGTCCGTTACCTGGTCCCAAGTCCCTGTTCCTGAGTCCTGTCCGTTACCTGGTCCCAAGTCCCTGTTCCTGGTTCCTGTTCCCCTGTCACTCCACCTGTTCCCGTGTCCAGCCTGTCACGTGCTCTCTCATCTGCAGACTATTGCCTGTGCCATCTCCTGCCACGCCTCGCCTGCCGTCACCAGCAACCAAGCCAGGGGTAGCGACCTGGGGGTCGCCTGCCGCAGCAAGTCCATCCCGCCTTGCGGCGGGCTCTGGTGAAAACCAGCGGCCCCTTAGACTCCGCTCCCTGGTGAGGTTTGTGTCATCGCTGGTGCCGGTCCAGTGGATCCACTACTCCGGGCGTTACAGTAGGCTCCAACCATGGATCCCGGCGAGGTGCCCGAGCTCCGTGACGTCGCCAGAGTGGTCACTCAGCAGGCGCAACAAATCCAGAAACAGTCACAGCAGATCCAGCAACTCACTGCCGCCTTACAGCAGCAGACTACTGCCCAGCGCACACCACCTCCTGACGCTTCTTCTTCACTCCGACTGGCCCTCCCAAGCAAGTACTCTGGGGACTCTAAGTTGTGCAGAGGATTCTTGACACAGTGCACCATGCACATTGAACTTTTGAGTAGTCAGTTTTCCACCGAGCGCTCTAAAGTGGCTTTCATCATCAGCCTATTAGAAGGTAGAGCCCTGGCCTGGGCCACGCCACTGTGGGACCGTGATGATCCAGTTGCTGCCAATCTCCGGGCCTTCCTATTCGAGTTTCGCTCCGTCTTTGAGGAACCTGCCCGTGCTTCTTCAGCCGAGACTGCTCTCCTCAACCTCTCTCAAGGCAGCTCCTCTGTTGGTGACTACGCCATCCAGTTCCGCACCCTGGCAGCCGAATTGGACTGGAACGAGGCCGCCCTATTGGCCACCTTCAAGAAGGGCCTGTCTAGTCGTGTGAGAGACGTGCTCGCTGCCCGAGACCTGCCTACCTCCCTGAACGAACTCATTCTACTGGCCACCCGAGTTGATACTCGTTTTTCGGAGAGGGAGGAGGAGGTTCGGCATGAACATTTACTAACCCGTTCCCGTCGCCATCCCCAGCTGGCGCCGGTTTTCCAGAATCCTGACCTTTCGATGTCCCAACCCTCTCCTGAGATTCCTATGCAGGTGGAACGGGCTCACCTGACGCCTGATGAAAGAGTCCGGCGCCTGGAGCAGAATCTCTGTCTCTATTGCGGTGGTTCCGATCACTTCCGGCTGGGATGTCCCCTACGTCCCCAAACATCCGGAAAATGCTCGCACCTAGGTCCGGTGGGACAGGTGTCCCTAGGTGTGAATGCCACCATTCCAAGTCTGTCTATGCCAGTTTCCATCCGGACTCTCTCAGGACGAAATCATCAGACTACTGCCTTCCTCGATTCTGGGTCAGCAGGCAGTTTTATTGCGGCAACATTGGTCCAAAGATGGCGGCTACCCGTGACCCGACTAGCCAGGCCCCTGACTATCTCCTCGGTCACAGGCGAAATTCTTACCGACCGTGTGTACTACCAGACCGCACCTTTAGTCCTCCAGGTGGGTCCTTTACATCAAGAAGAGATATCCTTCTACGTCCTGCCCCATTCTTCCCCCGCGGTCCTCCTGGGACTCCCGTGGCTGCAAGAACATGCCCCTCAACTGGACTGGAGAACCGGGAGGATTCTCAGTTGGGGTCAGGACTGTTCCAACCAGTGTCTCAGGTCACCTCAGACCAAGTGTACTATGTCGTTTCCTGTCCCAGCCAAGCCTCTATCCGACCTACCGGCAGAAGACCAAGACTCGGCGGAAGCCTTCTCTGCCGAGGTGTACCCTCTCTCCGTACCCAAGACTAAGGTCGGGTCCTCTCACCACCGGGAGAACTTACAGAAGGTCCTTGTCCACAGACCCACAGTCCCTTGCCATGTTTTACCGCCTGATCGCCTAGCACCAGTCGTCACCTCCTCGCTTCGGAGAGTACCCCCCGGAAAGACTCATGTTCACCCTGCGCTTCGAAGAGGTATTTTGAAGTGGGGTCATTCCTCGTTGGAGGCCGGGCACCCTGGAGTCCGTAAGACCGGCCAACGGATCTCTCGCCACTACTGGTGGTCCAGTTTGTTTCAAGATGTCAAAGACTTTGTGGCTTCCTGTGCCATCTGCAGGCAAGAAAGAGGGGGAGGCCAAAGGGGGGGGGTACTGTCACAGCCGCGGCGGCGTCCCGCGTTCCGGGCCGCCGCCGCGACCGCTTCCTGCCCCATGCAGCAGCCGGTGTCCATAGTCAGGGACCCGGCGCTGCTATCACCTCGGCCCCGGGGGGCGCCTCACCTCTCCACGCTCCTGTCTCCCGCTGTGCCGGCCGGCGCGCGCGTCCCCGCCTCCTAGGGCGCGCGCGCGCCGGCTGTCTCAGATTTAAAGGGGCAGTGCGCGCCTAATTGGTAGTTGCACCTAATCACTCCCCTATAAATCCCAGCTTGCCCTGTTCCCTGGGTTGGAGCCTCTACATGCTTCCCATAGCGTTTGGCCCAGCTCCCTGTTGTTCCTGTGTCCTGTCCGTTACCTGGTCCCAAGTCCCTGTTCCTGAGTCCTGTCCGTTACCTGGTCCCAAGTCCCTGTTCCTGGTTCCTGTTCCCCTGTCACTCCACCTGTTCCCGTGTCCAGCCTGTCACGTGCTCTCTCATCTGCAGACTATTGCCTGTGCCATCTCCTGCCACGCCTCGCCTGCCGTCACCAGCAACCAAGCCAGGGGTAGCGACCTGGGGGTCGCCTTCCGCAGCAAGTCCATCCCGCCTTGCGGCGGGCTCTGGTGAAAACCAGCAGCCCCTTAGACTCCGCTCCCTGGTGAGGTTTGTGTCATCGCTGGTGCCGGTCCAGTGGATCCACTACTCCGGGCGTTACAGCCAGGGCTGCAACTATAATAAATCTCCCCCCATATATCAGTCTGCCCAGCTCCTTCTGCTCTATAACATGGTGCCTGTAGATTGGCAAGTTCCATTATAATAATACAGTAACACTTGCTTTTACAATTTACTCAGTAGATACATCTTTCTATAAAATATTCTTAACATTAAGCTTCATTTGACTAAACCTGACTTTATATTCATAGACACTACAGAAAAATAGTGTACAGGGCCTCAGGGGTGGAGCTTGTTTGGGTGTGGGTGGGATTCCTATGTCATGCTCCGCCTCCTCAGGTCCTAGGCATAGCATGGTATATCAGATTCTCCTGGACTGTTTCTTTAAGTCTAAAAGACATCCAGTTATTATTACACATAATTATATAACACTTATATTTATAACAGCAATCCTGTTTTGGTCCCTTTAAATCCTATTAACGCTTACCTTACAGTGTACCTTATCAGGATTTCTTTAAGCGTCTTAGTGCGCGATCAGTAAATGTGCTGATTTTCTAGAATATCACTGACAAACACAGACATATGAGCACCAGCATCCGTTTTTTTCTAGATATAACATGTGGCTTGGCCCAAGCACTGGTTTGCAATGAGGGAGCAATTTTTGTTTTACAGCCTTTCCCACATAGTATTTATATCCCCCACAAACACTATGCATGAGCGCTGTAAAAGCAATTGGTAAACAGCAGCTGAGACAATGGCCAAATTCTCTGCACCGATATTTATTTAGGGACAGCAGATGGGAGGGAGAAACTGGACAGATCACAATGGGGCCTTCTCCTACATGAATGGCTCTAAATCAGTATTCCCCAATCTGTGTCTCTCCAGCTCTTACAAAACTACAGCTCCCAGCAAGCCCTGACAGCCACAGGGTGGAATAGACATTAATATTTTCCATTCCATTTAAAAAAAATAAACAAAACAACCTTGCAAATAGTCTTTATAAACAATTGTCTCCATGGTTACAGACTACATACAGTGACTGTGTAGTCTGATTCTGCAGTCCCGTTCCTTTTATCTGTTCTCTTTTCGTTTTTTTGCGAAGTACATCCAGAAGGTCAGCAAAATATAAAGAAAAGATAGAATTGAGTATGAATGCAGGATCAGACTGCACATAGTTTATAGTACATAGAGTATTGATCAGCTTCTGAAACCCCATAGCAGTTGCTGGGATAAGTGAACCAGACATTACATCTTTAGGCTATGTTCACACAACCTAAGTTCCTAAGTTGCAACAACGGCCGTGATTAGTACGGAACTTACAGTATGTTGTGCTGCAGGCTGAGGGAATGCCGGCCGGAGTGTATACACATGGTATAACCTCCGGCCAAGATCCCTAGCGGCGGCGCGAGAAACTGAAATGTCAGTGCACACTACTGAGCTCCATTGTGTGCAGTGGAGAGTTCTGATGCGGGCGCGCACCGATGCGCCCACATCAGAACTAAGCGGCGCTATAGATCATCCGGCTAATACTGCAGTACTGGCCAGGATGATCTTTTCTGAGACACGGAACGGCCGGTCTCTAACCAAATGTGAACATAGCCTTAGGGTACAAACACACATACCAGATCGGCAGCGGATTACCCGAAATGCGCTGAGGATACTTCCCAATTCACTTCAATGGGATGACATACTCGCAGCAGGATTGTCATCCCGCTGCAAGTATGTCATAGTCAGCGCCCTTAACCTCCACTGCCCGGGTACATACTTTACCTGGTCCCCGCTTCGGCTTTCTTCGGGGGCTCCCATCGTCTCCCGGTACTCAGCCAATCAGTTTGCTGCCCCGCCGCAGAGCACTGATTGGCTGAGCACCAGGAGACACAGAGAGAAATCCGCTGCAGATACTGTATGTGTGTTTGTACCCTAAGGGAATATATGATCATGTTGAAGTGGGAGCCTCTCCTAAGTGGGGGACATTCTACCGGGAAAGGGTTACTGATTGAGGGATTTTCCCATCTGACCTCTTTATAGGGAATAACTGTCTTATAGCAGGAAATCTGACCACTGGGGTCCCCTATGATCTCAAGAGCAGAGATCCTGTGCTAGTACTTATTCATTTTCTATGGAAGCTGCTGGTGACTAAGACCGGCGTGGCAGCTTGCACCAGTTTAATGGGAGACTGTGACCCTAACCGGATCACCGACAACACTTCTTGCCTAATCCCCCTGGTGCCTTACTGTAGTGTCATCTGGCCCCCTAGGTCAGCTATTACCCATACATTTAGGAAACCTAGGGGATATTTAGCATGGCCTCAAGCCAACCCCGTCCGGTAGCACAGCACATCCACACCTGTTCCCCATTAGAAAGTGTTATCTGTTCTCTAGTCTAGTGCATACAGCTTCATTACTACTATTACTACTAAAAATGGGGTCACTCTTCATAACCCCTAGAAGACATATACCTCCCTATGGGGCAGACAGGTCTACATTATTCCTTATGACATGAGAACGCCTCCGATCATCCTTCTTTCAGGGTTATAGTCAGACATATGTTACTTTCTCGAACTTAAGTAAACTTTTATAGCATAACTGAAGGATTTCTTTCACATCCAGCAGCTCGCTGCCAGAAGAAGTTCCATTGAATTACAATGTGATTCTCATCCTTGGCACCAACCTTCATGCAGAATATATTTCCATGGAAGAAAACTGGTATAGTCCCATCTCTAATGCCAAAGAGATTCCTAAGCTGTTGTTCCCACACAGTCTTGTGTTAGGTTGTCGACATCTTCCTAGTTAGGTAATATTAGCAGGGAAAACAGATACCAAGTCATCCCTTAGGCTGCACGTCTTCAAGAGTTAAGAAATACAGTCAGAGTGGCGTCCATTAGTGGTCTTGACAAAAAAACTAATATTCACACACACACACACACACACACTTCATTTTCCCATTGGCTATAAAATATGGTCTTGGTATTAAGTGTTCATATTTCCTGCAGCGCCCCCACAGGGAAATGTAAGCATTACACTCTGTTCATTTAAAGCAGTGGTTTCTCTCTGTATTGCAGGACAGGATGGGTCCTCCAGATACGCTTTGTAGCTGCTTTCCACCCTGGCTAAGGAGTGAGGATTCTAAATAGGGGATCAGGATTCCTGTCGACTCAGAAACCACTTATAATGTAACTGTAATCACATTTCCTAGATCAGACAACCAATTTATTGTTGTTGTTCTACATGATGCTGATCTTTTCCTGCCCCTTTCATTGTAGTACTCAGTGATTCCATACACATCTCTGCCAATCACGTCACCCCGAGCAGACATACACCTCCCCCAATTATTGCTGACCGTTAATGACTTTTCTTTCCATGTGCGGTCTAGGGTTCATGTAATGCGCCATTATCAGTAACCTCTTCTGAAAGAGCCATATAAGCTGCTTAATGCACAATTTAAACAATGGTATTTATTTTCTGTCCGGTGCCAAGATGGTCTGTCTGGGAGCTTTACTTCTCAGACCCTGTTGGCACAAGAACTGTGAGCCAGCTGGTAAGATCTGCCATGATGGATTCCAGGCGGAAATCTTAAAGGATTGTCTGATGTTAGTTCATGTTTACATGCAAACACCATTCTTAATCAGATGCCTGCACTATCTATCTATCTATCTATCTATCTATCTATCTATCTATCTATCTATCTATCTATCTATCTCCTATTATCTATCTATCTATCTATCTATCTATCTATCTATCTATCTATTATCTATCTATTATCTATCTATCTCCTATCTATCTATCTATCTATCTATCTATCTATCTATCTATCTATCATATATCTGTTTATCTATCTATCTATCTATCATATATCTATCTATCTATTTTCTATCTATCTATCTATCTATCTATCTATCATCTATCTATCTATCTCCTATCTATCTATCTATCTATCTATCTATCATATATCTATCTATCTATCTATCTATCTATCTATCTATCTATCTATCTCCTATCTATCTTCTATCCCCTATCTCCTATCTATCTATCTATCTATCTATCTATCTATCTGGGGCATAGCTAGGATTCACGGGGCCCCATAGCAAAAAAATGTAAGCTTCCCTCTCCTACGCACAACACAAAGCACTGCACATATTTATGTGATGTGGCCGAAAATTAAAATCTCTTGTGGCCAGAGGCAGAATCCTGCCAGCAGCCACAAGAGTGACTGGTAGAGCAGAGAGCCAATTACCTTCTTCCCCGGGGCCCCCCTCCTGCACGGGCCCCATAGCAGCTGCCTACCCTGCCTCTATAGTAGCTACGCCACTGCGTATCTATCTATTATCTATCTCCTATCTATCATCTGTTTCCTATTTATTCATCATCTATCTATCTATCTATCGCCTATCTATCTATCATCTATCTATCTATTATCTATCTATCATCTATCTATCTATGCAGTTAATTTAATCAATGTCCTCCTTTGAGCAATAACATTTTTGAAGAACCATTCACCATTTGCAATAGTCTATCCATCTCTCATTTACTGTAGCTCATATTATCTATCTATCTATCTATCTATCTATCTATCTATCTATCTATCTCCTATCTATCTATCTATCTATCTATCTATCTATCTATCTATCTATCTCCTATCTATCTCCTATCTATCTATCTATCTATCTCCTATCTATCTATCTATCTATCTATCTATCTATCTAATGTGTGTGCAGTTATTTTCATCCTGTGACCTCCTTTAAGCAGTAACATTGTGGGAGTAATGCCATTTAACATTTGCAATGGTCATAGATAAATAGAAGGGCATGGGGTTCAGCATTGAGAAGAATCCTTTGATCTGTGCTCCCAGTGCCAGTTCCTCACATCCATGGTGGTACAGGGCACAATTCCACCTTGTAGCTTGATAGGACGTAGGAGTGAAGAATGCCGTGCATCATGCTTGTAATCACATCATTACTTCACATGATGTCTAATGAGTGTGAGATGAAAATCAGGACACAAAGACCTCACAAAAGTGCAAAGTGAGGATCATACAAGCTGTGGGTGGGCATGGAGCAAGCTGGGCACAGCTGGCAGAAATATTACACTTCTTGAGACCTGCAGGAACATTAAAGTACAAGAACTGTGGGCAATGCAAGGGTAATGTATATTCCTACCTATACCAATACATACAACAAGATACAAAGTCATATATAATACACCAGGTAATTGGGACACAGGAAATATTATATGTGACAACTGATTGGATTCTTACCACCTCTAAATCCTAATCTAAGAATAGGTTAATGTCCCATAAATGCTGAACCTCTGTAAGGATTCTCATGGACGTCTCTACAGTTTAAAGGGAATCTCTAAGCTGTTATTCACCTTCTAAACTGCTGACACTGTTATAGCTGTTAGGTCAGGGAGACAGGTAGTACCTATACCTATACCTATACACGCAGGGCCGTTATCAGGAATTTAGGGGCCCCATACAACCAAAGTGTCTGGGCCCCCCACATTAATAAAAAAAAGAAAATAGTGTGTTCGACCCACGCCTTGCTGGGAGGTATAATTTGGTTCAGGGGAAATTTTTGGTTCAGGGGAAATTTTGGTTCTGAATACAGGGGAACTCCTACCCCATGCAGGAATACTTGTATAAGTTTTAGTCTCCATCATAATGAGCCCCGCTGGGCTTGTAGACACGCTATAAATTGTACGTTGCAAGAGTGAATATAATGCACTGCATACAGAGCACAAGAGACAGCTATACAAGTAAGTGTCTGTATGGTGACATTTAAATTGCACCTTGTTCACATTTAGGTTCTACAATTTTATAACTGTATAACAGAGGTTACATTTTAAGCCACTGGGGAAAATGGGGTATATGAGCCAGTTCTCTAGAATTTATCTCACACACAGACACCAGCACACATGTATACAGACACCAGCACACATGTATACAGACACCAGCACGCATGTATACACACATACAGACACCAGCACACATGTATACAGACACCAGCACACATGTATACACATATACAGACACCAGCACACATGTATACATACATACAGACACCAGCACACATGTATACACACATACAGACACCAGCACACATGTATACAGACACCAGCACACATGTATATATAAACACACAGACACCAGCACACATGTATATATAAACACACAGACACCAGCACACATGTATATATAAACACACAGACACACACTTACTCTGACCAGGGAAGCTCCAGGTCCCAGGTGCTGCAGTCCCTCTCCTCACACAGCGGCTCCCCGCCCCTCCCCCTCCTTCTCCGACATCCCAGCACAAGTGAAAGCAGGAAGAGGAGATAGTGAGGGGCGGGGGAGGGGGCCCTGTGTCTCTACTGCTTCCTGATATCTCTGAGTATAGATCATGTAGTAGATGTCACCTGCAGTCCTATGTAACAGCACAGATAACACAGTGATATCCCTCTGAGTACAGATAATGTAGTAGTCACCTGCAGTCCTATGTAACAGCACAGATAACACAGTGATATCTCTGAGTACAGATAATGTAGATGTCACCTGCAGTCCTATGTAACACCACAGATAACACAGTGATATCTCTGAGTACAGATAATGTAGTAGCTGTCACCTCGGGCGCCCCTACTAAATGATGTTCTACAAAATAAGAAAAGTGTCATACAGGGACTCACAGGTGACGTCTTCTTTGATCTGAGGCTTCACTTTCCCTTTTCCTCTCCATCCGGCCCAGACCTCCATGATGAGTCCTTCCAGATACGTTTCATCCCCTTAGAACCTGCGAGACAAACAATTTAGGCTCCGCACATTTCTAGCAGCTTCCTTTCCTTTCTCCCCTCTGTAGGCTCCCATAGTAACCGGCTGTTTGGTGTTATGTGCAGTAAAGCGAGTAGGAATGTGGGATGCCCCCTGTATGTAGGATCCCCTGCTGTGCCCCCTGTATGTAGGATTCCCTGCTGTGCCCCCATGAGCTAATAATGCCCCCAGAGGTGGCCCCCATGAGCTAATAATGCCCCCAGTGGTGCCCCCATTAACTATTAATGCCCCCAGAGGTGGCCCCCATGAACTAATAATGCCCCCAGAAATGCCCCCATGAGTTAATAATGCCCCCAGAGGTGCCCCCATGAGCTAATAATGCCCCCAGAGGTGCCCCCATATACTAATAATGCCCCCAGAGGTGCCCCCATGAGCTAATAATGCCCCAGAGGTGCCCCCATGAACTAATAATGCCCCCAGAGGTGCCCCCATATACTAATAATGCCCCCAGAGGTGCCCCCATATACTAATAATGCCCCCAGAGGTGCCCCCATACACTAATAATGCCCCAGAGGTGCCCCCATATACTAATAATGCCCCCAGAGGTGCCCCCATATACTAATAATGCCCCCAGAGGTGCCCCCATATACTAATAATGCCCCCAGAGGTGCCCCCCATACACTAATAATGCCCCCAGAGGTGCCCCCATACACTAATAATGCCCCCAGAGGTGCCCCCATATACTAATAATGCCCCCAGAGGTGCCCCCATACACTAATAATGCCCCCAGAGGTGCCCCCATATACTAATAATGCCCCCAGAGGTGCCCCCCATACACTAATAAGGTCCCCAGAGGTGCCCCCATATACTAATAATGCCCCCAGAGGTGCCCCCATATACTAATAATGCCCCCAGAGGTGCCCCCCATACACTAATAGTGCCCCCAGAGGTGCCCCTAAAAAAACAAACATCATACTCACCTAATCCGCGCTGTGCAGGCAGCAGCTCATCCTCCTCTTCGGGCTCCATCTTGCGAGCCGCAGGGACGGGACTTCCGGCAGGCGTGATGACGTCACATGATCACGCCTGCCGGAGAGGTCACGTCCCGGCGTCCCATAGGCTGCTGGTATGAAGTTCCGGCAGCCTATGGGAGGGAATAAAGGAGGAGGACGCTGACAGGTCCTGCTCCTGTATTCTGATCGCTTTAATGTTCCGCCCGCTCACTGTGCATCCTGAGAAGCTGCGCGGCCGCAGCTTCTCTGGATGCTCAAAAACAAGTGGCAAGGGGGGCCGTGCGGGCCCCCCTAGCGTAGCGGACGGGGGGCGGCGGCCGGCGGGCCCCCCCATGTCTCTTAGGGTCCGGGCCCCATACGGCAGTACCACTTGTACTGCCCTATCGGCGGCCCTGTATACACGTAGTTCATATATCTGTCTGTGTCTCCAGGGCCGGGACAAAGGGCAGGCCAGGGTAGGCAATGGCCTAGGGCACCATCTCCTGATGGATTACAGGGGGTGCAATGTATGCTCAAGTAAATCCCCCCACCTGACCTCACCCGCAGCAGCATCCCTTCCCTGCTCTGCCCCGCAGCTGCTGAAGGCTCCAGCCCAGCAGCGGCAGGACCTGCTCTCCTTCTCTCTTCTGCTTGGCTCCAGAGCTGAAGAAAAGCTTCTGACCAATGTCACATGACATCCGGAGCCAATCAGGAGAGGGGGGAAGTGCAGAGACAACCTCTCCCCCCCCCCTCCTCCCGACACAGGACTCTGATTTTCCGCTGACAGTATCACTTGAGGGTATCTAGTTCTCTGGAACAGGTCTGCTCTCCTCTCTGTCTGGAACTAGATGTCAGGAACTCACCTGACCTGGCTCCTGCAGCGTCTTCCCCGGCCTCTGCTCGAGAACGCGCCTGAGCTCCGCCCGCCGGAGCAGAGTGACGTCACGGAGACCCGACGGCGTCCCTAGTAACCGGGGACGCCGCGGTCTCACGTGATAGTCAGTCAGCCGGCCGGCACAGCTGATGCGGCTTCTTGCAGGCTGAGTGGCAGATCGCTCTGCCACTTGGTCTGCAGCACCGCAGCTGCAGGGATTGCTGGATCAGGAGACCGGACCAATCAGTGTCTGGTCCGGGCTCCTGGTCCAGTATAAAGTAATGTGAAAGCCAGCTGGTAATTGCTGGCTATTAGTTATTCTGATCCCAGCTCCCCTTGTCCTTCTCCTGCGTATCCCGTCCTAATCCCTTCTGCCTGACTGCTCGTATTCTGACCTCCGCCTGACCTCCGACTATCCCTTGTGTTACCGACTTTGTACTGCGTTGCCTGTGTGGTTTGACCCGGCTTGTTCTACTACTCTTTATTGTGTTTGTCTGTCCGTGCTGTTCTGTGTTTCACTTACGCAGCGTAGGGAACGCCTTCGTGGTTGTCCGCGACCGTTTAGGGTCGGCCGAGGCAATTAGGCAGGGTCAGTGGTGGGTTCAGATTCAGGGCCCACTGTCTCTGTCCTGTCTGTTCTTGCCTGTCCTGACAGAATAGCCAGCCTATTTACCGCCATTTGCCTCATGGACAACCGGACAGCCCTGACTAATATTGTGGACCAAATGCAGCGACTCAACACGAAGGTTCAGGAGCTCGCTGTAAGGGTCCAGGAACAGGAGACGGCACCCCGACAGCTCACGGTGACCTCCCCCACACCTCCTGAACTACCTGTTCAACTTCCTGATAAGTTCTCGGGGGACAGGAGGAAATTCCTTGCCTTCAGGGAGGGGTGTAAATTGTATTTTAGGTTACGCCCTACTTCGTCTGGGGATGAGGTTCAGAGGGTAGGCATCATCATGTCCCTCCTCCAAGGACCACCACAGGAGTGGGCATTTTCTCTACCATCTGACTCCCCTCACCTACAGAGCCCCGACCAGTTCTTTTCCGCCTTAGGTCTATTGTATGATGACCCTGACTGTGCAGCTAACGCTGAACCACAGCTGACTGGGTTGAGACAGGGCCGACGTCCAGTGGAGGAGTACTGCTCAGAATTCCGGCAGTGGAGCGGTCTCTCCACGTGGAACGATTCGGCCCTCAAATATCAGTTTCGGGTGGGTCTCTGTGACAGATTGAAGGATATGTTGGTGGCATATCCTACTCCTGACTCGCTTGAGGACAGCATGACACTAGCCATCAGGGTTGACCGACGACTCAGGGACCGACAGAGAGAGAAGGGTACCCCTGACCACCCTAGAACCCCTGAATCACCGCTCTCACACCCCAAATCCTCTCTCCCAGTCTTACCACCACCCGAAGAGCCGATGCAGGTGGATGCCACCGATGCTAAAGCCCGACGTGCCCATCGCCTGCAGAATAATTTATGTCTTTATTGCGGAAAAGCAGGACACCAAGTTCGGCAATGCCCTTCCAGGCCAGGGCCACCGCCGGAAAACTTCAGCGCCTGAGAGATTGTCGAAGGGGTCTCTCAGGCGCACAGGTAACCTTCAAAAATAAGTTATTGTTGCCAATCTCTTTGTCTGTGGGGAATAAAAGTATTAATGGGTACGCCCAGGTTGATTCTGGATCCTTAACCAACTTTGTTAATCCTATGTTTTTTTCTGGTTTGGAGGTATGTCCCCTGCTGCTTCAGCGTCCTGTTAATGTCACTGGAGCAGATTCTGCCCCTTTTGCCCAGGGAAGTGTACGTTATGTGACACCTTGTCTTGAGGTCAAGGTGGGGTCTGTCCATGTGGAAAGACTCGACTTCTTACTCATGCATAACTTGTCATCTGACGTGATTCAGGGGTTGCCCTGGTTGGAGACTCACAACCCTGTCTTTGACTGGCCCAACAGGGAGCTGGTACGATGGGGGCCTGGATGTGCCTCCCACTGTAATGCTGTGTCTCTTGCGGAATGCTCCTCCGGAGAAGGGGAGGTTCCGGAATTTTTATCAGACTATGTTGATGTGTTCGACGAAAAAGCAGTAGAAGAATTACCACCACACAGACCATATGATTGTGCTATTGAGCTACTTCCTGGTGTCAAATACCCTCGAGGTCGCATTTTCAATCTGTCCTGTCCGGAGAGGGAAGCTATGAGGGAATATATAAAGGATAGCCTGCGTAAAGGTCATATACGCCCATCTTCTTCTCCCATGGGGGCGGGGTTCTTTTTCGTTGGGAAGAAGGACGGGGGTCTCCGTCCCTGTATTGATTACCGGGAGTTGAATAAGATTACGGTTAAGAATCAGCATCCCTTGCCATTAATTCCTGATCTGTTTAACCAAATCATAGGAGCTAATTGGTTTTCCAAGGTAGACCTGAGGGGAGCATACAATTTAATCCGCATCAGTGAAGGTGATGAGTGGAAGACCGCATTCAATACCCCAGAGGGCCACTTCGAGTATCTCGTCATGCCCTTTGGGTTATGTAATGCTCCGGCTATCCTCCAGCATTTTGTCAATGATGTTTTTCGTGAGTATCTGGGACGGTTTGTTGTGGTGTACCTCGATGATATTTTAATCTTTTCCCCAGATTGGTCTTCCCATGTGTTGCACGTCCGTACGGTAATGGAGCTTCTCAGACAAAATAATCTTTATGCCAAGTTGTCGAAATGTCAGTTTGGCCTCCAGGAGGTCTTGTTCTTGGGTTATAATATTACTCCCCATTCGTTTAGTATGGACCCGGTCAAGGTGGCGGCCATAAAAAATTGGGAACGACCTAACAACCTGAAGGCCTTACAAAGGTTTTTAGGCTTTGCTAATTATTACAGGAAATTTATTAAGGGGTTTTCTATCATAGCTAGGTCTCTGACCGATTTGACCAAGAAGGGGGCAGACCTTGTACACTGGTCCAAAGAGGCTCTTGAGGCATTCGACACACTTCGGCATTGCTTCTCAGAAGCTCCAGTACTGACTCAACCAGATTTCGAACGTCCGTTTGTTGTTGAAGTAGACGCGTCCGAGGTGGGGGTAGGGGCAGTCTTGTCCCAAGGGTCAGACACCCTTACCCACCTACGGCCGGTTGCATTCTTTTCAAAAAAGTTTTCACAAGCAGAACGCAACTATGATATTGGCAATAGAGAACTGTTGGCCATTAAGATGGCCTTTGATGAATGGAGGCACTTCTTGGAAGGGGCCAAACATAAAGTCACTGTACTCACTGACCACAAGAATTTAGTTTACCTTGATACTGCTAAACGTCTTTCTCCACGGCAGGCCCGGTGGGCACTGTTCTTTTCTAGGTTCGACTTTGAAATCACCTATCGACCCGGTTCTCGTAATATCAGAGCTGACGCCCTCTCCCGCAGCTTTGATTTTAAAGTCATGCCCGAAAACTGTGTCGATACGATACTAAAACCTGGCGTTGTAATATCTGTTTTGCAACCAGACTTAGTGACTCTAGTCACGCAGTCTCAGAGTATGGCCCCCCATAACACTCCTAAGTCTCTCTTGTTTGTACCGCCGAATCTCCGTCTCCGAGTATTGGAAGAGATTCATGGTTCTGTGTTGGCAGGACATCCTGGTATTGCTGGAACTAAATATCTGCTGTCACGTCATTTCTGGTGGCCAACATGGAGCCGAGATGTTAAATCGTTTGTGGAAGCCTGTGAGGTCTGTGCTCGATCCAAGGTTCCCCATAGCCTACCGGAGGGGTTGTTACACCCTCTGCCGGTCCCTACGAGACCTTGGACGCACTTATCCATGGATTTTATCACGGACCTACCACTATCTAGGGGTAAAACTGTCATTTGGGTGGTGGTGGATCGTTTTTCTAAGATGTGTCATCTTATTCCACTACGTAAACTACCCAGTGCTCACTTATTAGCCACGCTGTTTGTCAATCATGTGTTACGCTTGCATGGGATCCCGGAGAACATTGTTTCTGACAGGGGTGTTCAATTTGTTGCTAAATTTTGGAGAGAGTTTTGTAGTAAACTGGGGGTCTCATTGTCTTTCTCTTCTGCGTTCCACCCTCAAACGAACGGACAGACCGAGAGGGTCAATCAGTCTTTGAAGCAGTTTCTAAGATGTTTTGTGTCTAATACCCAGGACAAATGGCGTGACTTCATTTCACTCGCTTAGTTTGCCCTAAACAACCATGAGCAGCGCTCTACTAGTATGTCGCCGTTTTTTTGTAATTATGGGTTTAATCCCAGATACTCGTCCGTCCACTCTGCCGAATCTGTAAACCCTTCAGCTGAAGATATATTCTCGAAACTGTGCACAGTTTGGGCCCAAGCTCATCAGAGCTTGGTGAAAGCCCAAGAAACCTATCAAAAGTATGCCAACAGAAGACGCATATCTGGCCATCAATATGTTGTAGGTGAAAAAGTCTGGCTCTCAACTAAAAACCTGAAATTGAGAGTCCAATCAGGAAAACTGGCACCCAAATACATTTGGCCATACACTATCGTAGAGGTTATTAACCCAGTAACTTTCAGGCTTAAACTACCATCGTCCCTAAAGATTCATTCTGTTTTTCATAAAGCCTTGCTGAAAAAATATGTGCCACCGGTGTTTCCGTCACCTCCTCCTGCTCCGCTACTCGTCCAGGGTGAACTGGAGTATGAGGTAGAGAGAATTTTTAACTCTCGGTGGGTACAGGGTTCATTACAATACCTAGTCCACTGGAAGGGTTTTTGACCAGAAGAGCGTACATGGGTGGCAGTTAGAGATATACACGCTCCTCAGTTAATCCGACGATATCATACCCAGAATCCGTCTAAACCCGGTCCAGTGGATAAGGGTCCTGAGGCCCCTCATAAGAGGGGGGGTAATGTCAGGAACTCACCTGACCTGGCTCCTGCGGCGTCTTCCCCGGCCTCTGTTCCGGCAGCCGGCTCGAGAACGCGCCGGAGCTCCGCCCGCCGGAGCAGAGTGACGTCACGGAGACCCGACGGCGTCCCTAGTAACCGGTGACGCCGCGGTCTCACGTGATAGTCAGTCAGCCGGCCGGCCGGCACAGCTGATGCGGCTTCTTGCAGGCTGAGTGGCAGATCGCTCTGCCACTTGGTCTGCAGCACCGCAGCTGCAGTGATTGCTGGATCAGGAGACCGGACCAATCAGTGTCTGGTCCGGGCTCCTGGTCCAGTATAAAGTAAAGTGAAAGCCAGCTGGTAATTGCTGGCTATTAGTTATTCTGATCCCAGCTCCCCTTGTCCTTCTCCTGCGTATCCCGTCCTAATCCCTTCTGCCTGACTGCTCGTGTTCTGACCTCCGCCTGACCTCCGACTATCCCTTGTGTTACCGACTTTGTACTGCGTTGCCTGTGTGGTTTGACCCGGCTTGTTCTACTATTCTTTATTGTGTTTGTCTGTCCGTGCTGTTCTGTGTTTCACTTACGCAGCGTAGGGAATGCCTTCGTGGTTGTCCGCGACCGTTTAGGGTCGGCCGAGGCAATTAGGCAGGGTCAGTGGTGGGTTCAGATTCAGGGCCCACTGTCTCTGTCCTGTCTGTTCTTGCCTGTCCTGACACTAGACTTGGAGAACAGGTGTATTATTCCTGCCTGGCCTGTAGCCAGACACTAACTAACTAACTAACTAAAGGGAAGTTGTTACAATAGAGGGAGAAGGGTGTGTAGCTAAACCTAGTGTTAGCTGCAGCTGTGCTGTGAGAGTGTGACATCTAGTGGTTGGAGTAAGGAACAGCGGCCACCTGTCCTAACCTGTGACACTAGAGTGAGACACTTTTATCGAGGTGTAAGAAGAAAAAGAAAACACGTAGTGGGATACTACACATAGATATATAAATATTATATGCTAGGTTTATATAGCCACAAAATATGCCTAAAACATCTACAAAATCACAAAAGTAAGCTTCTAGTAAGCTGTAGGCTATAGACATAAATCAACAAGCTGCCAGGAATAACATAGGTTCCTTCCCAGCGCTCCAGAGTAAAGGTGACCATAAACAATAGACTACTCAATCGGCATCTTATCACCACAAGAACAAAAGGCTATAGCGGTTAAAATTCAACATTTCTGGTCCTTCTCTCCATCAACATAGTCTGTGGGGGTCAGGTGTCCGCCATGCACATTAGAGGGTCAGGGATCCCCGCTAAAGTTGCCGGGTTTGGCCTACGTGCCTAATGTATATAAGGGCATTGAGAGGTTCTCTTAGTAGCGACTCTCTTTCCTAACTAATAGATGAGGGTCCTAAACAAGACACCATTCCCATTCACTGAGAACTGAAAACATAGCGGACAAACCCTTTTAAGGCAAAATAAGCTTTGTGTTGAAAGGGTTACTGTAGGTCTATATTGCAGGTATTGAGCCTAGCTTAGAAATACTCCAAAGCAGAAACCTGCCATTACAATGTGGTTTACTATATCTACTAATTGAGTCAGTAGTGGTGTTGACCTCGGCTGACCTCTGTCTATATGATGGTCCTCCGATCAGAGGTGTTTTCCCTCTAGCACTATATGACAAGTCCTCCCCAGGGACTAAAACAGGCTGTCATTGAGGTAGTTAACAGGCGTTCATCTCAGCTGTCATACCACCCTCATGTAGGTCAAACGAACAATGAGATCTCGATGGTCCAGTTTTCTTCTGAGAAGAGACTCGGGGGTTCCCTTTGAGTTGCTTTTATTTTCTTAGAGACATTCCTGTGTAATTTGTCTTTAAAGCAATGTGAGTGTTAAACGGTGTCTTTGTTCTCATCAACTCTCTAGACCCTAAGAGCGACCATGTGTAGCCAGGCCAAGGAAAGAAAGAATAAGGGGGTGATTACTGGCTGAAGTGGCCGCTTCAGGAGAAGGGTATGGCCGTGCATACATGGCTGCCCTTGTATATGCACTGAATGGCAATTTTTCTAGAGACCCTCATCTCAGCTCCTTTGACCTAACAGCAATGGCCAGTTTACTAGAAACCCTCATCTCACCTCCTTTGCAGTTTATCAAGGCATAGGTTCCACATGTAGGAATACTGGTTCATGCGGACAGGATTGCTTCTCGCTGTTAACATGAATTAGGTGGAGGTAATGACATGTTCTGAACCTTATCCCAGAGATGTCTATAGGATCTAGGGACTTTGAAGACCAGGGAAGTTCCTCACCAGTCCTCACCAATTACCAGTGTGCCTCCTCCACCATCCTGAACTGTTGTCTCCTGACCAAAAAAGCTCACCGATCCATGCTGCCGATCCCGTAAGCATGGTGCCATTAAGATCTTGTTTCACACTGTTTTTCCAGCAAGACTGCAAGTTAAGATTGAAATGGAAAAATGGCTTTTGGGTCATCTAATTCCTGGTCTGGATATCCAGTTTATTCAGTGACATTTAGAAAGACCGAGAGCACCGGCGGGCGCACATAGCGTGATACTGTATTGAAACTGAATAATAAAAAGGCACATAAGATGCCGCTCACCTACGGCGGATGAGCTCCGAGCCCGACACCGCCTTGCGCAGATTAGTAGAAGCCGTCTGTAGCCCGTTCTGGAGCTCTGGATAACCGGTAGAAGAATGCAGATTGGAGATCGCTACGGGAGGTCCTGACAAGCAGAGTGACCAAGAATATCAGGCGCTGACCGGCTGTCCGTTTGCTACTCCCCAATGGATGATAGGAGACGTAGTTCAGGATAAAAGTATTTAATAGTAGATGGATTACGCGTTTCAAGAACCTTCTCTTCATCAGATCCATAAAAATTGTACACACAGTGGGGTTTAAATAGGTAAAATGGTGGGAAAACCAATTTGTGAAGTGAGCCCTGTATGGCTCCAGTGTAATAACTATCACATGCAGTAAAACAAACAAATTCATCTTATAGCCTTCTGGCATACAGCATATATAAGCTGTTATATAATATAAAACATGATCAAATGGGTCAAATGGGTTTATATTTTCACGATTGTGACTGGCTAAATTAAACTACAGACTAATATTTTATTGCAACTGTATTTGTATAAATGGAATTAGGGAATGATAGAAACAATAATAAACAGTTAAAAAGCCAACCTTTACAATATTTGCCCCTATGAATACTTGTACTGCTCCTAATGCGGGTGTAACGCATTCAGCGTCTGCATTGTATGGGGGTCGGAGAGAACCAGAACAAATGTGTTGCTCTAGGGCTGGGTTCGCCTATATATTCCAAAGAGATGCTGGTCTAGTGGCAAGTGCATCACTTGGCCAACGAGGAAACTCGAGTTCAAATCCCGTCGGGGGGGCGAAGCACTCATTTGAATCAAGTTTTTATATGAGTTAGATAGTTCCTATTGGTTATATAGATGCGTTTTAGTGAGTGTTAATTTATCAATTCACGTGGAGGAGGAGGGGATTGGAGATGTCATTACGTTATTACTTCTGTTGCTTCGTTCAGCCCATTGGGCTGTAATGTATCCATAGAATAGATCCCAAACATCTCTTTTTTTTTACCAGGTTACTGTATCTGTTGTTACAATTAGCAGATATTTGTTCGACTGGATATATTTTGAGGTCCTTAAAATTACAATTGTGTCTCTCTAAAAAAATGCAGCGAAGCACTATGTTTTAGGAACCCTCTTTTGATGTTGGCTCTATGGTTATTTAGACTAAGATGTAGAGGTTGTGTGGTTCTTCCCATGTATTGTAAATTACACGTACACTCTATTATATAAATTACTAATTTTGTAATTTTGGTAAATTATATAATAGAGTGTACATGTAATTTACAATACGTGGGAAGAACCACACAACCTCTACAGCTTATATATGCTATATGCCAGAAAGCTATAAGATGAATTTGTTTGTTTTACTGCATGTGATAGTTATTACACTGGAGCCAATCAGGGCTCACTTCACAAATTGGTTTTCCCACCATTTTACCTATTTAAACCCCACTGTGTGTACAATTTTTATGGATCTAATGAAGAGAAGGTTCTTGAAACACGTAATCCATCTACTATTAAATATTTTATTCTGAACTACGTCTCCTATCATCCATTGGGGAGTAGCAAATGGACAGCCAGTCAGCGCCTGTTATTCCTGGTCACTCTGCTTGTCGGGACCTCCCGCAGCGATCTCCAATCTGCATTCAGTGACATTTGACATAGGACTTATGGGTCCGAGGGTTGTGAGTAAGTTGTTATGGGTCTGAGGGTTGTGAGTATGTTGTTATGGGTCCAAGGGTTGTGAGTATGTTTTTATGGGTCCAGAAATATCTGCCCCCCAACACCACCATAAAAATAAGGATTAGTTGATAATGTATGTTTCGGCAAATGGCATGGTATTTTTTTCTTTGACCCGTATATTGAAAAACTTTGAACTACAGGTTGACCATTAGCATTCCAGTCCTATTGTCTTCATTGGCCCCATTGTTTTCCAACAATACAGTTAAGTGGTTTTAAGAGCAACCGTTGGGGAAGTTCTTGCGCTCGTGGCCCGGTCCTTTACTAGGTGCAAAAGCAAACAATTGTTTATATGCACACAAGGAAATCTAAGGCTCAAGTTTTACTTTTCACAACATATTGACAGTTCTAAATAATTGTTACCTATCAGCGGCCATTGGGGGACGGAAGCTGCTGACAGCCATGGCTTTGTGCCTAGCCACAGGCTCACACCTCGAAAACCATCAACATGTCAAACCTGTCACAACAATTAGTGTCAGTAAACACACTTGAGTCTCAGATGCTTTGCTTTGTTTAATGGGCCAAGATACAGATGAAGGAAATCGATAGCTGAAGTTGCTTTGCAAAGAAATCTTATTACAGTTGATTTATTATAGTTACTAATATGGCTGTAAACCATCACCTTCTATGGTGCGCAGGAGTTTTGGTGGGTATAACATCTAAAACGTACCCAGAATTGCTCATTTTGTAGGTTTCTTTGGTGTGACACTTTACGAGGGCTATCTCGAGATAAGAACATATGGAGACAACAGTGGGATGTGGTTCTGTAACTGGTTTCTGTACTAGACTTTACTGATCGTTCTTCCTGCACAAGATCTCCAGAACACTGTAATAAAATGATAGCTTCTTCATCGATATAGCATATAGTACACACACAGCTGACTCCAGTGCGTTTCAGGTTCTTTTTAGCCCTTAGTTCTGAGGGTCCGAACTGCGCTAGTGTGCTAAAGATCCTCTGTTTGCTGGATTGCACCGTGCTTATCCGTCTACGTGTCCAGTGGAGTCAATAGTTTGATCTGCCTGCAATAATATTTCCTGCATAAACTACTTAAGACATACTCAGGCCCTCCCAGAGGAACATACCTACTGTATATCCAGACTAAGTATCCCCTTACGTGCCCAACACATGTTTCCTCTCTACCTCTGTACAATGGTCTGTGGCACCATATTGGCAATCTTCTCTCAAAAACTTGAACACCATAAAAGCAATTTCTGCTGTCATGGGCATAACTATAGCTATAGCTGCTATGGGGCCCAGAGGTTAAGGAAGCCTATGAAGGTGAAAGAACATAGTACTATTGTAGGGGATACTATAAGTTGGTGGATTTCTTTGTGGGTTCTGTGATATATGGCGCTAGGTAATCAGGTAAATTGCTTTTTTTTTCTTTACCAACGAGACGATCAGCGCCAGCACGGGGATCCCAATGTATTATGTGTTTTTCCCCACTAGGTGTCACTAATGTATTTCTTGTGTGTCTTATGTTATACATAGCTGAAGTAAGCATTGGGTTAACTGTGTTATGTCACATGTTTGATCTCTTCCTGTCACGGGTGCAGGGATTTTCCCTCCTTTCTTTCTCCTATCTTAGCTCTTCTTTGTCTCGTACACACAGCCCTACCAATCACCTGAAGGTTTAGTTTGCCCCTATAAAAGGGAGGTTAGTTCCTGAGTTCTCTAGTTGGTTCTGTTAGAGAGAGCAAAACATGAGCACAGTTCCTGCTGCAGTACAGTCGGGGCCTGGCCTAGGCCACAACGCTTAGGAGTTCTTAAGTTCTCTAATCAGGAGTGTTGGAGAGAAAGCAAGACACAGTGTGAGAATTTTCTTCTATGCTGTTCACCACTGTTAGCATGCAGTGCTAGACCCCCTCAGGAGGAAGGCTGTCCTCTGAGGATTACCTTGTCCAAAGCAGTGATATTCTCTACACGACACAGGGCAGTATACCCAAGTTAGGTACTGACCCCAGTAGAACAAAGTTGCAGTTCAAGCCTAAGTATCCTACTGTAATGCACAGCTGCTCTGGGAAATCCTGGTAAGTCTGCTCAGCCCAGTGCAGGGACCTGGGACCTCATACTACCCTAGCAGGACAGGTCAGCCAACACTATAGGGCATAAGCTGGTCAAATCAAAAGTATCTATATATAAGTTTGAATATCTTCTTCTATTCTTCACTACACTATCCTGGCAGAGTACATGGCTACATTGGACAGGGCCCTCAAGAGGCTCCTCTACTCCACTTTCCTGTTGTTTACAAACTACTACTACTACCTCTTGCCTGCACCTACAGTTGCCAAAGTAGAAGATTTTAAGTAAACCGCCTTCTGCACCTGGACATGCTGGGAGTTGTAGTGCCACCACAGCCGGACAGGTTGCAGACTACTGAGGATGCAGATAGTTGCCCTTTTGTAGAAGTATATACTGTAGATAATCTGTGACCACAATAAATTATTTCTGTCATTGGGGTTCGGATGCTTCGGTCTATGTAAACAGGTCGCAGCTGACAAGGAAATTAAAAGTCAGCATCTAAACTCTGGCTAAGCCAACAAAATCAGATTTTAAGCCAAGTAGCTGCTGACTCACCCATCCCAGAATTCCACAGCTTGTGCATTCAGTGTCCTTATTCTGGCAGATGAGCAGCCACTAGGTAAGAAGAGAGAAGACATTCGAGCATCTCTTATTTTTTTCTATTTGTCTTAATAATCTAAGTGATCATTTTACTTATTGTCAAGGAAATGCATTGCTAATAGTTTCTTCTCCATCCTCATTGGAACTGTGATTGGTGAATGAGCGGTGAAGATGGAAATTCCAAGGGTGAGTCCCTGTTACCCCCCCCCCCCCCCATTTCTTATGTGTAAATTATCAGGCAAAGCCATCATCATTGCAGAGAAGCAAAGTCAAAATGGGTTTGCAGAGTCTATTATAACCTATGGAGGGGGGAGGGGTCAAGGGGTATGAGTGAGCAGGAAGAGCAGAGAAGAAGCTGTACAGTTTGCAGACTGTCTGGGCACAGAAAACACTGGATTCACAGGTCGTAAAGGTTAGTGGTTATCTGGAAGCCTGGAGAGATAAGATTGCAAGATGCTGTTTTGTACCGCCCTGCTTTTCTCCTCTCCGCGCTCACCCCCCCCCCCACCCCCACCCCCCACTTAGAGCATAATGGACACAGACATCCTGCTTCTTCTGAAGTAAGAAGAGAGGTAGGAAAACAGCTTTTTCAGTACAGAAGAAACCCCTTTTACTTAATAAAACCTATTGCAGAGCTTCTTAAAATCGTTTATACCATTGATGTTTGATTTTGTTTTAAATGACAGTTACATTTTAAGGCCATGGTGTTCAACATTATCCCCAGCTATTGCAAAACCTTTCCAACCACAACAGGCATTATCCCCAGCTATATATCTACATTTTTGTGGCAGTTCTTTCCCCATACTGCCTTCAGTAGGAAAATGTGGAATGTGTCAACATTTTAAGAATGTTTTAAAGAATTTTTGGTGATTTTTGTTTTTTAATTTTCCATTTTACCATCTATACTAAATAGTCCTGAAATCTTGCAGTTTTCAATCTTACCACTAGGCCTAAAACTAAACTTCATGTTTACTGAATAGTGGCCGCAGAAAACTGACATGTCAGTTGTTTGCGGCGCCGCTATGGATCCCATAGACGGAGAGGTAACGTATATTTTCTAAATAATCATGGCCGTTGTACAAGTATACGTTGTGTGAACATAGCCTTACAGTGAAAAGAGACACCGGTAGATAGGGAAAACATTAGCTCACAGCTCAGCAGGGGCAGGCTGACCCAGAGGGGTGCATGACCCAAGGTAGTTTTTGCCCCCTATGCTCCCAGTAAATGTTTATACAGAGGCACACAAAGTTCTCTGTACAACAGAGCTGACAGGACTCTGAATGACCACGTTACATATGTGGGAGATATTTTCCCCTAAAAGCAAAGGCATTGTACAGTATATAGACCTGTAAATTTACCATATGTGTGTTGCTTAAAACCAAAGCACACAGATCTATGCTAAGAGCTATATCCTGGATCCCAGTAGAAAAAATATATATTTTTAAATCCACTGGTGTCAGAATGTTATACAGATTTGTAAATGTCTTCTTTTTAAATATTTCAAGCCTTTCAGTACTTATTAGCTGCTGTATGTCCTACGGGAAGTGGTGTATTCTCTCCAGCCTGACATATTGCTCTCTGCTGCCACCTCTGTCCATGTCAGGAACTGTACAGAGCAGGAGAGGTTTTCTATGGGGATTTGCTACTGACATGGACAGAGGTGGCAGCAGAGAGCACTGTGTCAGACTGGAAAGAAAACACCACTTCCTGTAGGACATACATCAGCTTATAAGTACTTGAGGGCTTGAGATTTTTAAATAGAATTAATTTACAACTTTCTGACACCAGTTGATTTGAAAACATTTTTTTTCTGGAGTACCCCATTTTCTGAATAACAAGTCAGAAGATTCATTAGATGGAATTCCCCTCTAACTTGTCCACTTCACCAGTTCATGGTCCCGCTGCCCACCCTAGATGCACTTACAATAACCAGTCCACCGTATTCTATGTTTACTTCAGCTTTGCCACCTGTTTAACCAGTTCAGCTGCACCTGCAAAAAAAACACTCTGCAATAGTTAAGGTTCCCAAAATGAATAACATTGGAGGAAACGTTTCCCATCCCCCAAACCCCCCCGGTATATAAGTGTCGTCTATTTCGCGTGGGTCTGCACTCCAGAGGTAATTAGCAGTTCAGCTGAGCTAATTCCCTATTCAGCGGCTCCAAGACAAACAGTATACGCTGGCTCTCACCAAGACATACCTATACGCACACTCACCTCTATGTTTGCAAAGTGCCAGTCTGACCCTGCCAAGAATAATACAAACAGCAAAATGCTTCTTCAGGTTAAGAGGCAACCCTGGAGAGTTGGGGCTGGCCAGCAATCGCACACTAGAGTCCACTCATCAGCATGGAGAAAGAGAGGCTCTGTTCTGAGCTCCGAGCCTCAGTCAAATGCAAGGAAACCTATATAACAAGGAGTCTTGTATAAGATGTTAGGCCCACAGGGGAATAGAGCCAAGAGAGATAGACAGCACTTTACTGGGGCCAAGGAAGTTAAAACCTGCAGTCTCTTATGTATAAGGGGAAAAAAATGGTAAGTTTACGTTTCGAGGGGAGTATTAAAAAAATTAAGTTAAAAATAACACCTGCATTGCGGTTTTAGTCACACTTGCAGATGATGTGACCCGCATTGGAGCAGCTGTGCAAACAGTCAGGTGGTCCAGAGGAATGTGATTTTGGTTGGTAAAGCATCTCCCGGTTACCTCGGCCTGTCCCGCTTCCCCTCCCTCTGCAGTTTCGGAGGCAAATCATGAATCAACCATTTCAGCCTCAGACAATTTTTGTAAAATGGCCTTTGTATGTAAAGTTGTAAAGAAGATATATACTATAATATTACTCTCCAGGAATGTCTGAATGACTCCTAAGGCAGCTGGCAAATCTTCTTCATACTCACCTCTGCCTATTCCTCCACTTAACTCCATCCCCCAAGACAACATCTTGACCCCAAGCAGATCAGCTGGTATATGAATATATGGTCTGACTACTGTAAAGTGGTAGTTTGGTGTCTGGTCTATCTGCAAATAAGGGGTAGTCTGGTCTTTGATTTGTAAGTGGTGAGATCTGGTCTGAGGAATGTATTTATAGGGGGTGTAGTCTGTGGTTTGAATATAGAGGGTTTGATCTGGGGTCTGAAAATATGGGAATATTGTTTGGACCCTGTATATCTTTGTGTGTATTTTAAGTGATGTGTAAATCGAGATGTGATATAGATATGGGGAAAGATTTATCAAACATGGAGTAAAGTGAAACTGGCTTAGTTGCCCCTAGCAACCAATCAGATTCCACCTTTCATTTTCCAAAGAGTCTGTGAGGAATGAAAGGTGGAATCTGATTGGTTGCTAGGGGCAACTGAGCCAGTTTCACATTACACCATGTTTGATAAATCTCCCCCATTGTGTCCACCTGAGATGGTCAGTCAGATATGGGCCTGGGGGGGGGGGGTACATATTCCCAACAGGATGCAGGAGTAGATGAATTGCCTGTAATTTTAAGGGGCCGGATCTGTATATCTGTATTTACTTAAAAGGATTTTTCTTTAGTGGGTCCAGGGTGTGTGTTTTTGGGCGGTCTGGGATCTGTATTTGCTCAAAGGATCTTGTCTGGGGACAGTATTTTTTTAGAGTTTTTTTTTTTTTTAGGTAGTCTGTATTTCAGGCAGTCTAGCCCAGGATCTGTTTTTTATAGGGTCTGATCTAAAATCTGTAGATTTTTATAGGGTCTGATCTTAGAGCTGTAATTTAGGAATTAGATTTGGGTATTAGTTTGAGGAATGTGGGAGAAACAGTATTTATTTATGGGTCTTACTTTCACTGGGTGATTTGGTTTGGGATTTGTTGATGTTTATGGAATCTGGGTCTGGTGTGTTGTCTGTATTCCAGGGATTAGCTTTATTATTTGTGATTCAAATTGCAGTGGCCCTGGATGCTTAGGTGGTGTACAGCAGGTGGGCTCTGTTTTTTTGCCCCAGGCCCAGGCTTGAACAACTGGGCGAAGCTGACTCAAGATTACCCAAAGAAGTTGAGCAGTTACCAGTGGGATACTTCGGCTTAGGTCCTTTGTCCTACTGAGGATCAATCCCTTGACTTTATGGATTGTCCTGACTTGTTAGAAGGATCCCAGGCGTAGGCAAGGTTGACCCTGGAGAAAGTTACCCCACCTTCGGGTTTTACAGTGTATCTTTGCTTTTATCTTTGGCTCTGGAAAGCTGTAGCTGTGTCTCTATCTCACACCAACTCCACTACTGACTAGAAGACCAAAAGAGACTCAGGGTCCTGGCCTAAGCCAGGCCTAGCTGAGGACTGCAGAAGCAACACTCCTCACCTGGAACTAACTAACCTTTTATATGGGAGACCGGATCTAACCTCCTATTGGTGGGGAAAGTGCTAGAGAAAAGAAAAGGAAGAAGTGTAGTTGGTGGGTTGTGTGTGAGGTACCTGCATCAGTGATTGGTCAAACATGAACAGAACAAAAGGTAACCCTTTTCCTTCAGCTGTGCATACAGACAAATACGGGAGAGTGAGACACCAAGTGGTGATGGTATGAAAAGGCACCCATCATCACAGAGTGTGACACCCAACAGAGTTACCTTTCAACAGGTACACACCTGTACAGGACACAAAAAAATGCCTTATGTTGGGGAAATGTCCTACAAATATAGTTGTGGGAGGGGGGCATAATAAAATTTAAATAATAACAAATTTAAAATCTTCCTAATGTAATTTCTCTAAAGTTCTCATATATGCATAAACCAATTTAAACCAATTAAAAGTAAAGCTTATGTGTTAGTGTTAGTTACTTCATTAGATGGGTCAGTCCAACTACAATTATATTAAACTTATATAGTTCTCATAATGTTCAATCAGTTTAATTAAAGCCTTTATAAAACTGCTTTGCATCACCATATTTTGTCACTCATAACTTGTACAAGTAACGTTTTAATCATTTAAGTAGGCAGGGTGATAAAAAAGAGCATTTCTGATGGATTTTGTTGTTTTTTTGCCTTCTGTATTTTTACCTTGTGGAATAAATAACATTTTAATGTTCTGAGATCAGAGTTATCTCAGATCCTGACTGCTGCCAGCAGGTATTATTTGGACAACACAGCTGACATCCACCGTATATGGAATGGGTATGTCAAATGTCAGGAAGGCGTTAAAGTGGTATTCCCATCTCAGTTGTTATCCCCTATCCATACAATAGAAAATAATTCATCGCTGGATGGTCTGTGCGGCCACCGCCATTTATTCCCTATGGGGCACCTGTTCCAAGTTCAGCACTCAGAAGTGTTCAGTTGCCCCATAGAGAATGAATGGAGCATAGGCCACAGTGAGCAATCAATGAGCAATTGTGAACATTCCTTACAGGGAGATTGCATCCCTGTTTTCACGATTGGTGGTCGGACCCCTGGTGCTCAGCTTGTTATGCCCTATCCTAGGTATGTTTTATTAGTTATCTTGCTTTGGATTGAAATGATCCCTTTTTAAACACCCAGCAGGTCTGTAGTCTGCTCCTAAAGCGAGTAGAAGCCCCATAGACTTGCATTGTAATATACTTACAATTTAAGTTTATGGGGCTTCCAGCAGTTCCATACACTGCTAACTTTAGAAGGACCTGCTGAGAATTTAGATTAGAAAAAAAGGAAAAAACATAACACAAAATGGCATTTTAAGATATATTAATGGACAAGACCTAAATGGGGAAAATGAGTTCTCCAATAAATGTAGGAGACCCAGTCGGGCCAGGAAAGTTTGGATTGTGCTGACTTGCTATGCCTCGTACTCGCCAACGCTGGGGCCGTGAATAACGTCTTTTAGATAAATTCTAAATGCTCCATTTATCAGGATGATGGATGTTAATGATCTATAAATGAATGAGACTTGTCCATTGTAGAATGAAGCCCTCCTTTTTCTGCCGCTCACATGTGGATAGTTATTGAAAGTCTGTAATTCTAAACATGTGACATCAGATTTGCCCACATCTGATCATTCATACATTCATCTGTTCATAAGCTGAGAGGAAATGACACACGGCTATAAATCTGAGCATTACACCAGGGAAATGAGGACGAATAGGTTGTTTGTTCACACCTGACACTGTTTTGCTACCCAGCAACAAGGCTACTTAGTGCTAATGAAGCTATGGATGCTTGCAGCCCCCCGTCTGAAGAGCGAGAGGGGTTGTTGTAGTTGTGTTGATGGATGTTTAGTCAATATTGTTAGTGCTCAGCTCGGACAAGGGGAAAATAAGCTATGGCGTGAGAGTGAAGGTGCAACATGCAGATTGGTTGGGACTGATGTTCCACCGCCAGTAGATGATGATAATGGACTTGTCATGGGCACTGATGGGCAATGAGGGCTTGCGCAGGGCAGACTGCTCTCCAGCTCTTCACTCTTCCTCTCTTTTGTGTTCCGGTGCAGAGGTTTTAAGGCCGGCAACATTGATCTGTTGGTATAGATGGCGTGGACCATTTTAACCCAGGCTTACCCTGATACTGTGTCTAGTCTATGGTAAGATGGCTGGGATGCCCGTGATGGTGTAAGGTGTAAGATGAGGAGGGAGAGAGGTGCAACAGTAACTTTACTGAAAGTCTTGACACATTTTCATGTGTGGCGAAACAGTATAGGGTGCTGTTGGCCGGGGTAGCTTTGGCGGTGTTGTGGCTGCTAGGTAGGTGTGGGTCACTTGGGCACGTCACAGCAGCCTGTAGTGGTGTTGGTACCTACCCCCGGACAGACAGGCACTGCCTATGCAGTTTTGGATGCCCCAAGTGTAACCTGGTGTGCAGGTGCAAAATGATTGGCAGAGTTCAGTAGCTCAACCAGAATAACGTCCATTTAATTAGGTAATTTTTAGTGCAATACAAAATAAGGCTTTTCGTAACTGCAGGTGCAGGTGAAAGGTAGAAGAGGCTGGAACAACAGAAGTGAGAGTAGAGGAGCGTCTTGAGGGCTCTGTCCAATGTAGCTGTGTACTATGCTGGGATAGCGTAGTGAAGAGGAGAAGAAACTCATACTTACGTATCTGGCTGCCTAATGCCCTACAGTGTTGAGATACCCGTACTATTAGTGTAGTACAAGGCCCCAGGTCCCTGCACTGGTTGAAGCAGACTTCCCAAAACCTTTCAGAAAACCTGTGCGTTAAAGCAGGATACGTAGGCAAGTGGCAGCTTTGTCCTTCTGAGGTCAACACCATACTCAGGTATACTGCCATGTGTAGTGTTGAGTGGACGTCTTTTCTTTCAGCCACCTCCTCCCTAGCCACATCTAAAAATAGCCCCTACGCTGGATAACCCCTTTAATCCTGGCCGCCTTAAATGGGTTATCCATATGGAAAGGTTTTTGGCTACTTTTAGAAAGTACCTGATAAGGAGTGGCTGTGTTTCCACCCTGTGGTTACTTCCCTGGGGAGGTTGAGATACCTCTCTTGCATGGAGGTTTTCTGAAGGTTGTTTAGGTCAGGCCTAAAGCCACAAAACTGATCCTAGAAATTGCTAAGGAGCCCTTGTACAACTTCTCTCCTCAGACACAATAGAAACAGCAAAAGAGTTCACGTTATCTCAATTCGCCAGAAAAGTACACTAAAAGCCTGTCTTCCCATGTCCTGGACTACAGCTCCTAATGTGGCTATGGTCTTTTTGATGTTTCCTCCATGTAAAGATGCAGCTGAATAACACTCTCTTCTTTGGCTCACTTCTAGCTGTTTTCTCCTCACTGGCTTAACTCATGCACCACTGTCTTCCTGTCACCATGGGTTTAAATATAAAGCTCATATACATTGTCCAGAAATCTATGTGCCACTGCCAAGCTCTCCTTTAGTTCGGTCAGCACTGAAGGTATGTTGTATTGGGTTATGCTCCCCTTACCCAGCTGCATTATTACTTTTTGGCCACAAGATGCCAGTAGAGAGTATGGTCTTGCATTACAGCCAACACATTGAAGCCTATAGGGGTTAAAGGAGAAGTTCAGCCATAAAATCTGTCAACCTGCATGGGGGCATTTGATAAGGAGTAGGAACTTACCTCTCCCCATGCCCACGCTGAGTGGCAGGACCAGCCTTAGGACCCCCCGCCAGGCTCTTGGATCTCAGCGTTGCACATCTCATGACCCAGCTTATGGACTGGCTGCTAAGCCAGTCAGTAACTGGGATGGGACTCCGCTCCAGTCATTGATTGGCTGAGAGGCCAGTCCATCAGCCGGGACAGGCATTTTCCCTCGCGTCATGACGTCATCACAACTCGGGGGGAAATGCCTTCCAGCGGGGGTCCTGAGGCTGGTCCCGCTGCTTACCGTGGGCATGGGTAGAGGTAAGTTCCTACTCATTATCAAATTCCCCAGTCGGCTGCCGGATTTTAAAAATGTCTGGACTTCTCCTTTGATGTTATCTTTATTGTTACATTATTGTTAGATTTTTATTGTTACATTTTGCATGTAAGAGATTGATTGATTGCCAACCACGTCCCTCTTACTCGGAGGCTTGTTCTAGAGAGTTCTATCTTCTGGGACATCCAGTTGCCCCATCTAACCTGTACCAATGGGAGACCAGTTCCAGCTCCTTGTACAAAAACCCCAGTTAGTTCCTGGTGTAAGAAGACTAGACCAGTCTAGTATAGTGTATGTTATAAGCCGTGTTTCTGATTTCATCACAAGTTACTGCCTACAGGATTATCACTAGAGATGAGCGAACCGGGTTCTGGTTAGTGGCGGCTGCTGAACTTGGATAAAGCTCTAAGGTTGTCTGGAAAACATGGATACAGCCAATAACTATATCCATGTTTTTCACATAGCCATAGGGCTTTATCCAACTTCAGCAGCCACCGCTAATCAAATGCTGAAAGTTCGGGTTCGGATGGACTCAAGCATGCTCGAGGTTTGCTCATCTCTAATTATCACCTGATTAACCTTAACAGGGGCAGGTACTTCTAAAAGGTACTCTACCTGTCTACGTCTAAGGTGACCAACTCTTTACAAGTTTTCTTCAGGAAATTCTGAACAGGACTATCCCTAGTGTGTTGGTTAAGCTGCAAGTAAAGGCGAAGTACCCGCTGAACTTTGCTCAATCTACTTGGGTAATCTTGAGGGATTAGCTCCGCCCAGATGTCCAAGCCGGGAACCCGTATTCCTGGATCTGGCACTCTGTGATCACATCCGGCAAGAGGCAGTATATTCTGAGCCATGAGTACGGGTATCTTCTACCGATTAAAAGTAAAGTCACTAGAGTCACCCTGAGAGTTCTGTACTGCCTACACCAGTCACTCCTGGTAGCCCGCTACTAAAACTACTTAATAGATTTTGCCACAGTATCTTATCCAGTGTACAGGGACCATCCTAGACCCTATCAAATACTAGCACTATGGAAAGAGTGTTCCTACGAACGTTCATTCTCCATGTAAAATGGCCTTAAGGCTCTGATATATGAGCGATGCCTCCATTTTAGAATACTATTCTTCCCGTCAAGACCAAAGACCATGTGCTAGAACCATTACAAGTTAGTGCTAGGCACTGGCGGCATTTATCATGTCATGGTTCTAGCTATATGCATGACATTTTTATTAGAGACCACGGCACAGCCTTACACTAAATTTTTCAATTTCTTTCCTAATTTTACTTCCTATAAACCCAAAACCAAATCTAAACTTGGTAATAAAATAAATAAAAAAAATCTGAGAGATTAAATGAGAACCAAAACACAGGGACTGCCCACAGCTTCTGGCATTTAGGTCTGATTTACCGTGTCCTTGTAGAGAAGATACACCACGGAGGAGGAGGTGATAGCCTTGAACGTCTCACTGGTGTTTAGAAAAGTATTCCAGTTGCAGAAATTATATAATGTAAACTCCCTAACCTGAACTCCATTCAGATATGCAGCCTCTTGTATTTGGTCAATATCTGGAATTCAGCAGGTCAGAATGGCCAGATCAGCAGATGAATGAGCTATAGCTGATTGATAATGATGCCCTGCTAAGTAGATGATGCCGGTTTTCAGCTATTCTTTCTACCCAAGCCCCAGTGGCCACATACTTTGCAAATGCTGTCCTATATATCCTAGTAACATTTGCCAACAATAGTAATAGAAGTCTCCTGACGTCCCACAGTCCTGAGGGAGTCTGACATATATCTCATCATTCCATTTGTTGCCATGTGTTATGTCAGTGTAGAAGATGGGAGGCAGGAACCTTACCCCCATCGCTCTAAGGGCCCTATTACACAGAGCAATTATGGTAAGATTATTTAAATTTAAATAAAAAATTGTTCTGTGTATTTTCGGGCAAGGAACAAAAAATTGTTTGTGTGTCATTGATCGTTAACTTAGATCTGACCCTAAAATCATTGTTAATAGTTCGCTGTAATTCAGTATTTGTTCATTAATCGTTCAGTGTAATTCCAAATCGTTCTTTTGCTGGGATCAGATGGAGTAAACGATCGTAGTAACAATTGTTGTAACAATCATAACGAACGACTATTGTTCTGTGTAATATGGTGAACGATTTTAGGTTAACGCTACAACAAAAACGTTAATCGTTAAAAATCGCTTCGTCTAATAGGACCCTAAGTCCAGATGGCCAAGGAGACAAAGTCAAGCTGGTCAGTTTCGGTGGAGCTGAGGAGAGGGAGGAAAAGTGAAGCTTCACATCAATTGTGAACAGGTGATACAAGAAGTCTGTGCCTTCTCCATAGAGTTAATGCTCCTGCAGTTGCAGATGACGTCCACTCCCTTTCCTGGAGTCTGCAAAAAAAAAACCATCCTGTGACACCATCTTCAGGTGCCAATCCCCCAAACCCAACTAAATAATGGACCTTTTATTCTGTACAGAGGAAATAATTGATGCTTCCCGCAGAATGTTCCTTGGTTGGTTTAGTCACGTTTGCTTATATATGCATATTATTGTTTATTCTGGTCATGTGATAGATAAGTGATGTCATCACTTAATCAGACCAATTGAGCGGTTTGGTTATCAGTGTCTCAAATTGTCACATAAAAAGATCCCATTGTGGAATCGAAACGTTGCTATCACAAGATTGGTGAGTAAAAGCACTTGTTTTTGAGTCTACTTTGGAGTGCAGGTAGTGTATGATATAGCCATTTGTATACTCATATATCATTATACCATATGAACCTTATGTATTATACCAAATGGATGGAGGCCGAAATAGAAGTTTCTCTGGGTAGTGATTGTATGGGAGCCACTGGCTTGTATCCTGTAACTGTGTATATCCTCACGTCTGTGTCGTGTTTCTGCCCCAGGAGTTTTGTGGTCAATGAGAATGATGATTTCCAATTTCTTTCCCAGTATAATAACCTAATTATGAGTAAGCGGTAGATTTACTGACCTAATCCAGGCAGTTCACGTAATGTTTGTGAGACTGGTGTGACCCGTCTACATCCCAGTGTAATGCAGCAAAATACTGTTATGTTTCATGTATCATTAATTCTTAAATAGGCCTGTAATGACAATTCCATGGAGACGTATATTATAATTATTGCCTCCATCGAGTCTGTCGCCAATACAAGCGCTTCAATGAAAAAAATGTAATGTCTGTAACAATGAGAAAGCTTTCCATGTTGTCCATAGTGGTGCATTGTTTATATATATATATATATATATATATATATATATATACACACTACCGTTCAAATGTTTGCGGTCACCCAAACAATTTTGTGTTTTCCATGAAAAGTCACACTTATTCACCACCATACGTTGTGAAATGAATAGAAAATAGAGTCAAGACATTGACGAGGTTTGAAATAATGATTTGTATTTGAAATAACATTGTTCTTACATCACACTTTGCTTTCGTCAAAGAATCCACCTTTTGCAGCAATTCCAGCATTGCACACCTTTGGCATTCTAGCTGTTAATCTGTTAAGGTAAGCTGGAGAAATTGCCCCCCACGCTTCTAGAAGCAGCTCCCACAACTTGGATTGGTTGGATGGGCACTTCTGGCGTTCCATACGGTCAAGCTGCTCCCACAACAGTTCAGTGGGGTGGTGATCTGGTGACTGCGCTGGCCACTCCATTACCTATGATAGAATACCAGCTGCTGCTTCTGCTGTAAATAGTTCTTGCACAATTTGGAGGTGTGTTTAGGGTCATTGTCCTGTTGTAGAATGAAATTGGCTCCAATCAAGCGCTGTCCACTGGGTATGGCATGGCGGTGCAGAGTGATAGCCTTCCTTATTCAGAATCCCTTTTACCCTGTACAAATCTCCCACCTTACCAGCACCAACCCCAGACCATCACATTACCTCCACCATGCTTACCAGATGGCGTCAGGCATTCTTCCAGCATCTTTTCATTTGTTCTGCGTCTCACAAACGTTCTTCTTTGTGATCCAAACACCTCAAACTTGGATTCATCCGTCCACAACACTTTTTTCCAGGCTTCCTCTGTCCGATGTCTGTGTTCTTTTGACCATCTTAATCTTTTTCTTTTATTGGCCAGTGTCAGATATGGCTTTTTCTTTGCCACTCTGCCCTGAAGCCCAAAATCCTGCAGCCGCCTCTTCACTGTAGATGTTGACACTGGTGCTTTGCGGGTACTATTTAATGAAGATGCCAGTTGGGGACCTGTGAGGCGTCTGTTTATGCCTATCTTCTTGCTTAGTTGTGCAACGCGGCCTCCCACTTCTTTTTCTACTCTGGTTAGAGCCTGTTTGTGCTGTCCTCTGAAGGGAGTAGTACACACCGTTGTAGGAAATCTTAAATTTCTTAGCAATTTCTCCCAATGGAATAGCCTTAATTTCTAAGAACAAGAATAGAATGTCGAGTTTCAGATGAAAGTTCTCTTTTTCTGGCCATTTTGAGGGTTTAATTGACCCCACAAATGTGATGCTCCAGAAACACAATCTGCTCAAAGGAATGTCCGTTTTGTAGCTTCTGTAACGAGCTAGACTGTTTTCAGATGTGTGACTATGATTGCACAAGGGTTTTCTAATAATCAATAAGCCTTCTGAGCCAATGAGCAAACACATTGTACCATTAGAACACTGGAGTGATAGTTGCTGGAAATGGGCCTCTATACATCTATGTAAATATTTCACCAAAAACCAGACATTTGCAGCTAGAATAGTCATTTACCACATTAGCAATGTATAGAGTGTATTTGTTTAAAGTTAGGACTAGTTTAAAGTTATCTTCATTGAAAAGTACAGTGCTTTTCCTTCAAAAATAAGGACATTTCAATGTGACCCCAAACTTTTGAACGGTAGTGTATATATATATTATTGGGCGCTGGTCTGAGAAGGTCAAGTAAAAGGTGAGTAGTACTTCAATTAGGTGAGCGAGTGTTCCCAAATAATAATCTTTTAACTTAGCTAAACAATACCCTCATATGACGTCCTGTACGACCTATGTTGGTTAATATTCTATATTGTTTGGAGTCTAGATTGATTTAGCAGTTAACATGTAAAAATTCTTCTGGTTTCAGATGGTATAAGTTGTGGTAGTAAATGTCAGGAAAGGGGTTAAAGTCTACTTGTAATTTACACAAAAACTACAATAGCAGAAAAAATGCCCCCCCCCCCCCCCCCCCCCGACTGCTAAAGAAATCTCCATAAAAATAATGAAGCTCTTGGTTACTACCATTTGCAAATAGTGTAAACTATCCCGCCAAGATAAGGTGGCCTCATGCCTGGGATGGACCCTACACGGTACATTGGCCTCTCCATGGCATGTAATAAGCCTATACTCTGAGCATACAGGATCCAACTATCACTGGCAAAAATAATAATCACCTGGGTGGGATGGGTGGAGTGCATTGCCAAGTAGAGGCAGCCGCTCCCCCATCTGGAATACAGGCAAAAAGACAATTTGGTCAGCTCTCCTAAAGCACCATTCACACTAGGCAGGAGCACATTGCTATGGCTGAAATTGAAAACACACAAAAACACAAAAAAAATGCAACAGCTTGCCACTAATGGCAACATACAGACCCAATACAGATATGAAAGTCGCTAAAAGCAGCCCCCCCCCCCCCAACTGCTAAAAAAAATATGTCTGTAAAAATAATGATGCTCTTGGTTACCATTTGCAAATAGTGTAAACCATCCCACCACGATAAGGTGGCCTCATGCCGGAATGGACCTACACTGTACTTTGGCCTCTCTTTGGCTACACCCAGTTGTTCAACCCTAGGACTCATACTACCACACCTGACACTCTGTGGGCTCTTCTGGCACAAGGTGGTCTTCTTCTTCTTTCTGGGAATCTTCATCATAAGTCACACGCTACAAGTTGTGCCGGCAGAGTTCTGCATTTCTAGGCAAGGCCACAAGACAGCCTTACTACGCCTTACCTTGCTACACCTAAGTAACACCTGCAACCTACACTACAAGTGCCAAAGCCAAGCACTCTGTATTGTCCATCAGGAGATAGGGCATTGTTGTAAGCCCAGTTTTGTTATTATCTTTTGCACTGAAGTGTTAACCTGGTTAAGTGCTAGACCCTGTCCTCATTTTGCACCTACACCCACACACCTAGTGCTACCTTTACAAAGCCTAGTGTAAGTATACCCGGGGGTGGGCATTGCCACTCCTGGCCAATGTGACAATTGCCCAAAACACCACCACCTAGCCCACTGCTAACAACACCTAGCAACCCCAAGTTACTCCATTTACAGGTGGGCCTGGTCTGTCTGTCCTAAGGGGATAAAAACTCTGCTTCTCCAATGTAGTCATCCCCTGCAGCATGGATTGCTTGACAATACAATATATCAGGGATGGGGAACCTTTGGCTCTCCAGCTTTTGCAAAACTAGTTGCCATCATGCCTGGACAACCAAAGCCAAAGTTTTGGCTGTTCTGGCATGATGGGAATTGTAGTTTTGCAACAACTAGAGGGCCGAAGGTTCCCCATCCCTGCACTAGATGAATCAATTTTCAACACGCACCCTAAAGGACTCTCTCATAAGTAATGAAAATAGGATTCCCCCCCTATACACAGCATCATCCCCTAAGCGGAGGTCAATGAATCCTGCCAAAAAGTAATTTTTCCAAATAAAAATCCAATCAGGTGGCAAAGTGGGCACATCCTGTCATTTTACTGTTTACACATGTAAACTTTTAACATATTTCCTATAAATAAAGAAAAAAGATTGCATCACCGGGATTTGGATTCGTTATTCGTCCTTGGCACAAAAGCCACTTTAAGTCAGACTTGGGTGGGTGCCACCACAACCACTCACCACACCGTGTACAGGAGGGCACTGGCAATATTGGATTTATACAGGCAGCAGCTATCCCCCAGTGTCCTTGGCCTATTCCATAGGGCAGACAGCGAAATACTGAGAACATGTTTTCCCTTTTAGTAACCCCTTCCAGGGTAAACAGCGGGGACTCAGAGGGCTGCTCTGTACATACACTCAGTCTGTTCCATGGAGTTGGGATATTTCGTGAAATCTAATTTGGTGAGCTGAACACTGTGGTTTCAATGAAATAAAAATATATATAAATATAAAATAAACACGCGTGTTATTGGCAAGAGTTCCCCCGAGAAGGCGTCAGAACCTCACCGTCCCACCGGATCACCTTACAGGATGGGGGGGACACAGAGGATCTCAACAATGGAGCCACTGAGGCCGAGGAGGCGTTTGGTGGCGACGGATAATGTGGTTGTGGTGGAGATGGTTCCCTAGACAAACACAGGAGAATTTGTCAGGCCAGTGTATGGTCACAGTAATGAAGGCTTACAGCCCGGGCACATACGTTCATGAGTGACGCTTGTCCGCTCTGCTGACTCGAAACCTATTATCCTCCATGTACTAATGTTATCTCAAGAGAATTCCGAGCCAGTTTATATTGTGCTTACATTCACTTTTTTATAAATGTTCGGAAAATCATTGAACCATATGATAACATGTTGGTTCAGCCAGATACTACTCTGGACTTCAACACACCAGCATCTACAACGGTGCACATACTAAAACTCCCTACCTCACAATAAGGGGGGCTATAAAACCTAAAGCCAAATCAAATTAACCCTTTAAAGTAAAATTCTATCTCTGGTTAAAGAGGAACTTTCAGCTCTCCTGTGTGTTATAGTTAAGAGGATCTGTCCTGTGGGGTGTAGTATAGAGGATGTGTTCTCCTGTGGGGTGTAGTATAGAGGAGGTGTCCCCCTGTGTGGTGTAGTATAGAGGAGGTGTCCTGTGTGATGTAGTATAGAGGATGTGTCCTGTGTAGTGTAGTATAGAGGATGTGTCCTGTGTGGTGTAGTATAGAGGATGTGTCCTGTGTGGTGTAGTATATAGGATCTGTTCTACTGTGTGGTGTAGTATAGCGGATCTGTCCTGTGTGGTGTAGTATAGAGAATGTGTCCAGTGTGGTGTAGTATAGCGGATCTGTCCTGTGTAGTGTAGTATAGAGAATGTGTCCTGTGTGGTGTAGTATAGCGGATCTGTCCTGTGTGGTGTAGTATAGAGAATGTGTCCTGTGTGGTGTAGTATAGAGAATGTGTCCTGTGTGGTGTAGTATAGAGAATGTGTCCTGTGTGGTGTAGTATAGCGGATCTGTCCTGTGTGGTGTAGTATGGAGGAGGTGTCCTGTGCGGTGTAGTATAGAGAATGTGTCCTGTGTGGTGTAGTATAGAGAATGTGTCCTGTGTGGTGTAGTATAGAGAATGTGTCCTGTGTGGTGTAGTATGGAGGATGTGTCCTGTGTGGTGTAGTATAGAGAATGTGTCCTGTGTGGTGTAGTATAGAGAATGTGTCCTGTGTGGTGTAGTATGGAGGATGTGTCCTGTGTGGTGTAGTATATAGAGGAGGTGTCCTGTGTGATGTAGTATGGAGGAGGTGTCCTGTGTGGCGTAGTATAGAGGAGGTGCCCTGTGCAGTGTAGTATAGAGGATGTGTTCTCCTGTGCGGTGTAGTATAGAGGATGTGTTCTCCTGTGCAGTGTAGTATAGAGGATGTGTTCTCCTGTGCGGTGTAGTATAGAGGATGTGTTCTCCTGTGCGGTGTAGTATAGAGGATGTGTTCTCCTGTGCGGTGTAATATAGAGGATGTGTCCTGTGTGGTGTAGTATAGAGGATGTGTCCTGTGTGGTGTAGTATGGAGGATGTGTCCTGTGTGGTGTAGTATATAGAGGAGGTGTCCTGTGTGGTGTAGTATGGAGGAGGTGTCCTGTGCGGTGTAGTATGGAGGAGGTGTCCTGTGCAGTGTAGTATAGAGGATCTGTGCTGTGTGGTGTAGCATATAGGATCTGTTCTTCTGTGTGGTGTAGTAGGGGATCTGTCAGCTCTCCTGTGTTATATAGTATAGAGGAGCAGAGAGCGAGGGGGGAAGCAAGGCCTGACCTTAAAGCGACACTGTATCCACCAACCCGCTCCCCGAAATCACCGGTACTGTTCATTAGATGACAGTAAGGGTCCTATTACACAGGCCGACTATGTCCCAATCATTTTAGTAAATCTCCTAGATCAGCGCTCATTTACTGGACTCACTAGACGGCCCGATAATCGGGCAGTAAGGGCTGCATGGACATCATTAGTGATGTCCATGCAACCCTTGTACAAACCAGGACCGCCGCGGCCTGTGATTAGCTGAGCGGCCTGTCAGCTGACACTCAGATGCTGCAGCCGTCGGGATCGGGAAGCTGCGAAACACAGGAAAGAAGACCTGGAGCAGGGAGAGGTAAGGTATCAGGTGTTTGGGCAATTGTCAGCCATCAGTCGCGCATCGCTATTAGGCAGTCGGCGTCCAGCGATTTTTGGCCCAATCTTAAACTAACAATCAGCCAATGATTGGCCGATTCGGCCAATTATAACTCCACGTAATAGGGCCCTAAGTCCTTCCCGGTTGTGTCTTTTAAAATTTGCCCAGTGCCTTGGTTAGGGAAAAAAAAAAATTGTGCAGTGAAATTTAAAAAAATATATATATATTTTGGGGGGAGGGGGTTGTACATCGTTCCCCCTATGGTAAAACATGTTATCTATGTTCCTCAAGTCAGTACGTTTACAAAGATAGGCAACTTGTATAACTTTTATTTTATTTGATGGCTTTTAAAAAATTAAAACCTTTTTAAAAAACTAAATGTTCCTTAAAATTGCTCTATTCCCATCCAGTCATGATCTGTACTTTCTATCGGTAGCTTGCTTGTGAATATGCGACTTTTTGATCACTTTTTATTACAATTTGTCTGGATTTGATGCGACAAAAAAAAATGAGCAATTTTGCACTTTGGCGGGTTTTTTAGTAGTTTGGGCGATCACACACAAGCGGCGATACTAAATATGTTTATTTTTTTATTTATAAAATGGGAAAAGAGGGGTGGGGATTTATTAGGGGAGGGGATTTTTTATTAATGAAAAAACTTTATTTATTTATTTTTTTACACAGTAATTAAAAGTCCCCCTGGGGGACTTCAATAAACATAGCACAGATGTCTCATAGAGATCAATGCTGTGTATATAATACAGCACTGATCAATTAGATCAGTGCTGTATTACTCTAGGCTGAAGCCTGCGCGGGTAAGTTGAATTGATCCTCCCACTAGACCACCAATGAGCAGGGGCAATCGCTATTTAAATGCAGCTGTCAGCTGCCAGCCTTGTATTTGTGCATGTGCTATTATTTGATGAATGCATTTAAGGGCAGATAATATCTGTCTTCAATCATGATTGAAGTAGTTCCATCTGGGGTCTTCTTTTCATTGGAGTACATCACACTATACCATATCTACAGCATATGTGTTTTACAGGTAGAGCAAGGTCTGGTGCCAACAGCCAGAACAGAGGAATCTCAGATGCTGGCTATTTTAACTATTACATGACAGTAAAAAAAAAAAACTGGCAGCTGCACTTAAAGCGACTCTGTACCCACAATCTGCCCCCCCCCCCCCCAAACAACTTGTACCTTTGGATAGCTGCTTTTAATCCAAGATCTGTCCTGCAGTCCGGTAGGTGATGCAGTTATTGTCCTAAAACAAACTTTTAAACATACATCCCCGTGCCTTATGGGCGTGGCTTAGAATATCTGTGCCCTAACTTTGCACCACCCCTCCGTCCCTTCTCCCCACCCTCTTCATCATTAGGAATGCCACTGGAACATTTTCTCTATGCTGAACATTTGCACAGGTGCCTTAACGATCCAGCCTATGTGCCGGGCTGACACAGGTGCGGAATAGGAGACAATCTGCCTGGAGCATTCCTAATGATGAAGAGGGTGTGGAGAAGGGACAGAGCGGGTGTGCCAGCCTAATGCCTACACAATCTAGGCCACACCTGTAGGGCACGGGGCTGCCAGTTTAAAAGTTGTTTTTTAGAACAATAACTGCATCACCTGCCGAACGGACCCCAGGACAGATCTTGGATTAAAAGCAGCTATCTGACGGTACAAGTGGTTTGGGGGGTCAGATTGTGGGTACAGAGTCACTTTAAACCGTACAGCTGTCAGTGGTGGTACAGGTTGCCATTGCAGCCCAAGGCCTTCTGAAGGCCTCGGGAGCTGCCGTGGCTAATCGGATCATATAGTGTGCCTATGACAGACTGTAGCAGGATATCACATATAAATAAAAATTAAAAAAAAGTTAAATGTAAAAAATATTTTAAGAATCCTCCATAACAAAAACTAAAATTACCGCCTTTTGCCATTTTTCAAATAAAAAATGTAATAAAAAGTCAACAATGCAAATTTTACTGCACAGGGAACTGTGTGGGAAAAAAATTGCATTTTTTTTTTTTCAATTTCATCCTTAACAAATATTTTTTTCTGCTTTTCGCTACTAACAAGATCCTACTCGACTTTCCTGCATATTGTTATCAGTAGCAGAATGACTTGTTGATAGGTCCACCTTAAATTCAGGAGCCGTACAATGATGTCATCAGACTTTATATACTTCCTTGGGCTCATACAGCTGTGGCTAGTAAGTGGTGACACTAATCCAATCCGTGCAGCAATAATAGTATATAAACAGCCTGTGCGCACCACAGCCATGACTGTATACAAAGCTCTGAAATAAAGACAACTGAGCGGAATTACAGCTGGTTGTCACAAACAAACAAAGGTTTGGGAAGACAGGCCGTGCGTCCCTAGAAATCTCAGCTATCGTAACAGGAATACAGTGAAATTATCTGAGGTTACGGCAGCAAACGCTGTGCACTTGTTCCACCTAGTGGACAGAAGATGTACTGCTTGCTTGTTAAAAGCTTGCTATGGAAGTGGCACTTAGAGGGGCATCTAAAAGCGCTTTCTTTCTTGTAATGGTAAAATAGGGGCACCCAAAAATGGGCAGACTTTTTGGCAGTAAGCCGCTCAATGATATTCCTGCTGACTTGAACCTGTAATATAGACAGGCATCCACATTACCCAACGAGCGCTGTAACTCTATAGGGAAGAAACACAATCACTTTTAAACACAAGGAGGGACATTGTTACAAGAAAGGAGCCAGATTTAACTTATATTTTAAAGAAATAAGCCCATTTACTACTAGAGTGACCAACATAGAAACCTAGAAACATAAAAGATTGTTGGAAGAAGAAGACCACTGGGCCCATCTAGTCTGCCCTTTTCGTATTTCCCTTTTTATTATCTTAGGATAGATATGCAGTGTCCCACAACAAAGTTTTCCTCTTGTTATTTTTCTCAAAAGTGTATCCTTATATCTGAGTCAGTCAGTATTTTATTGTCCCTGTTCTGGAAACTATGGTCCACTGCAAACTGTATATTGTGTCACCCCTTTCAGTATTCAGGTCTGTTGTTTCATCTATTCCTTGTATATTTTCAGTTATCAGTGTTAATGGTGTGGTGATGCAATGGCTTGATGTAACGTGACTGTCCCTGCTGCCATGGTAACCCCAATAGCCATCGAGCTTTGGCTGGGGATACCATGTGACTTACTGCCTACCTCAGTCCTTTCCTCTACCATCAAGGGGAAAGGGTGTGTGTGTGTGCCTTATCTTAGGGGAGAGGGACAAGTGTTATGCCGTTCCAGTGTTGCCCAGAAGTAGTCCAGTCCAACCGGACCTGGTTCCTTGTCCTCAGGTTTCCAAGATTCTCGTCTCCACCAAAGATCTGGGTGTCGTTCTTCAGTCATTACTCCTATCATCATCTGTCATCATCAACAGCAAGTATTCATCTCAACTCTATTCCGCTCAGTATCATATCTTCAGTACTACTACTCCCATCATTCAGTCTCCCTGCCTCAAGTAACGCTATCATCACAGCCTATTGCAGCATCACCCATTACTCTGTTATATCCAAGTCTGCCTTATTCCTGGTTGGATCCAGAGAGACTGTTGCTACTAGTTATTATTGTGGCAATAAACGCACAACTACCGTTGTTTCTGAACCCTGGCATTGGTTTAATTATTGGTGCCTTGAGTAGGGGCAACGAAGAATTGCTCGGCCTCCGCATGGTCAGGTCCCCGCTGGTTAGCTGCTATCCCTCGTGCCAAAACCGTGACCTAACATCAGGCAAGCGGCTACCCGGGTTCCTACCCAGTACTACCACCTACTACTACCCTCAGCAGAGTGGCCCAGCGCAGATATATGTATATACCAGGCAGGTTTACATTCTGTTATTGTAGATTTACTTACCACATCTGCTGGACGTTTGTTCCAGCATCTACCACTTTTTCAGTAAAGTCATATTTTCTCACATTTTTAAAAGCATAGATATAATGCTCACCACTGTTAATAGTGCCAGCAGAATCCCCCCTACTAGTAATAGAACTAGTGTAACTTCAGTCACAGACAAAAATGTATGCTTTGTGCACAGATCATCCCATAACAGTCTAAAGAGGACCTGTCACCACTCCTGACCTGCCTGATTAGTAACCACTTGTATTCTCCATGAAATAACAATTCTGGATCACTTATTCGTATAGCTCAGCGTTGTGCCTTCCTCTGTTATTCTTACTAGAAAGCGATGACTCAATAACCAAGTGGGCGTGTACCGACACTGTCCGGCATTGGCATCCGACATGCCCCCAACTGGTAACACCCAGTTGGCTATTTAGTCAAAGCAGAGGAGCGGCACATCACAGAGCTGTAAAATATATAAAAGGGGGTTACATAAATGACATAACTGATGATGCAAACACATATTCAAATAAGTTTATATAAAGATATATATAATAAAACATCCGCACAGCAGAAGCTGGAAATTTCTCATTTAAAAAAAAAAACATGGCCAATTTCACCTGCTGCTCAGTACATCTAGGCACAGGGCCGGGTCCAGGATTTTGCGGGCCTTCAGGCAACAGAGCTCCAGCGGGCCCCTCATCCATCCACTATGCACAATCACTTGAAAAACCACTATCATACACAAGCACACATTATTGACACTGACTGACAGACATACAGCACTTACAGCTTCTCCCTCTTACTCTCTGTCAGGCTGCTCTCCACACTGTAAGGTTGAGGACCTTCAGGTCATGTGATTAGGTCCTTCACCCTTTTCTCTCTCTGTGCAGGTCCTGCTCCCGCTCCTGTGTCTTCTGATGTTCAGCTCTCACCCTGCACTACAGTGAGTTAGCTAAACATTAGAACACCGGACCCCTCTCTGGGCCCCTAGAGGTGCTGTGGGCCCGAGTAAGCCCTGTGCTGATGCCAGCCCTGTCTAGGCTGCTCACTACATCTAATATTGGACCATCATGTCCGCAAGGGCCCTGCTGAACGATTCCATTACAAAGTTAGATCTGTGTCACTGTGAATTGCTATGGTGCCAAAGTAGATCAAACACACTACTAGATGGGGGACTTACATTGCATAAACCTAATATACAATCTTCTATGAACTCTAGGAGCTTAGAAGTCTCTGCTATTTCTTTTTTTTTTTTTTTTTTTTTTTTTTTTTTTTATAACTGTAATTTTTATTGCAAAGATTTTTCAAAAATTTTTTGCACAAACAGAACAAAGAATTACAGGGCATGTACAGGATAATGTGAGAAACAGCAATATGATGAGGTACCAGCAATAAGTATAAACATATCAGGCACAAGTAGGTAGAAATAGTGGCAGCACCTAGTTCTTCTGTGACCATAGCGGCACAGCATAGTTCTACAAGGATAATCAGAAAACATAGATAATACAGCAGCTGTCGTCTGATGATATCTACCTGTTACTTATGGCTCAGACAAAAAGTGGAACCAAACTACAGCCCCATAACAAAACCTTTTGACAAACAGACAACACAGACAAACTAAGACAGGACTCAACACCAAGGAGATAGGAAAAGGGGGGAGGGAAGGGAGGGGAGGTGGGAGGGACAGGGAAACTAGGGTCTACTGCCAGAAGAGGCAATCATATCAAAGGAATCCCAAAGGATCCATATGGACTCAAATTTATCAATGGCATTATTAAGGGAAGCAGTAAGCTTTTCTAGGGAACGCAACTCCCGGATTCTGGCAAGCAAACAAGGCCGGGAAGGAGGGGATGTTTGCTTCCAGGCACGAGCAATTAAGGACTTGGCCGCTGTCAGGATAGTGAGTAACAACTTCGCCTGCTTTTTCCGGAGGGTCTTTGGGAACAAGTTCAACAGACAGATTCCAGGGTCCCTAGCAATGGTAGCACCCAAGACTGTCGAGGCCAGTCTGCAAACCTCTACCCAAAATGGGCGGATAAGGGGGCAATCCCAAAATATATGGAGGAGCGACCCCACACTACCTGAACACCTCCAACACTGTGAGGGGATAGCATTATTTAGTTTATGGAGGAGCTCAGGCGTATGGTACCAGTGCATTAACAGCTTATAGTGGGATTCCTTATATGTGGTGCAGATGGAGGATCTTGCCGCCCTGTCCCATATCACATCCCAACACTCTGGGGGGAGCTGCCTGCCCAATACCGCCTCCCACTTATCCATATAGTGATGTCTAGCCTGGGAGCCATCAGAGGGTGAGTTAATAATTCGATAGATATCTGATATCAACCCTGATGTAGAAACGCCACCTCTCACTAATTGTTCAAAGGCAGTTGGTTTCGAGACTGTGAGGGATCCCAGGCGAGACAGCATAAAATGGCGGATCTGTAAATAGGTATATTGCTCTGAGGGCGGTAGCTCAAATCTGTCCACAATCCTGTGGAAGGGGAGAAGGGTGCGTGTAAGTGGGTCTACCATGTCGGCGAACTGAAACAGTTTTTTGGAGCCCCATAGTCTAACTATATGAGATTGTAAACCAGGCTGAAAGTCAGGATAGAGAAGGAAGGAATTTAAAGGGGACGTTTTGGAATAGAGTTTAAATTTGGAGGAGCAGATGGACCAGATGTGCAAAGTAAAGTTAATGGGGCCAAGGAGGTTTAAATGGGAGAAGGAAGGCGGAGAGGGGTGCCAGAGAAAGGAGTTGGGATGGAAAGGTGCTAGCCATATTTTTTCAATCTCAGCCCATTTCTTATAGGCTAGGTACTTGGACCATGCAGTAATTTGTCGCAGATGAGTGGCATAATAGTAATGTAGGATATTAGGTACTGCGAGGCCTCCCTGAGTCTTACTACTCATCATAACCGAAGCGGGAATACGATGCCGCTTTGCCGCCCAAATAAATTTGAAAATATCCCGCTGTAGGGTTTTTATCTCGGATAGAGGTATACGCACCGGGAGAGTTTCAAAGAAGTAAAGTAACTTCGGGAGGATCGTCATCTTGACCGAAGCCACTCTACCCAGGAGGGAGATGAAATGGGAGTTCCATTTGGCCAGAAGGGCCCTAAGTTCTTTAAAAAGAGCAGGATAGTTGGTCGCGTATAGTGAAGAGTATGTAGGAGTAAGCCGGATGCCCAGATACTTAATAGAGGACTCAGACCACTTGAATCGGAAGACAGATTGAAGGTGTGTTATCGTGGAGCTAGGGAGGTTGAGGGGCATGATTTCAGATTTAGAGGTATTTACTTTATACCCAGAAAGTACTCCAAATTGGGAGAGCAAGGCCCTGAGTGCCGGTAGGGTCGTATGAGGGGACGACAAGGTGAGGAGGACGTCATCTGCAAAAAGCATGATTTTGGACTCCTTGCCTCGGACTGATACACCACGGATGTCTGGGCAATTCCGGATGGCCGCCGCCAGGGGTTCGATACAAAGGACGAACAAAAGAGGAGAAAGCGGACAGCCCTGGCGGGTGCCATTCCGAATTGGAAAGGTCCCAGACATCATATGTGGGAATTTGATAGCAGCAGTAGGTCGTGTGTATAAGGCCTCAATCGCAGTCAGAAAGGGTCCCCGAAAACCACAGCATCGGAGGGTCTCAAACATGAATGGCCACCCTAGGCGGTCAAACGCTTTCTCAGCATCTAAACTAAGTATCAGGGCCCTCTCCGACTGCTGATTAACTGCATCGATAACATCAATTGCACGTCGAGTGTTATCCCCCCCCTGTCGTCCAGGCACAAAACCCACTTGATCGGCATTGATAAGTGATGGCAGCCAATAACCTAGGCGGGTGGCAAGTAGCTTAGTAAAAATTTTAAAGTCTGAATTTAGGAGGGAAATAGGCCTGTAATTGGCACATTCTAAAGGGTCCTTACCGGGCTTGGGGATAAGTGTAATGTAGGAGTGGGACAGTGTTGTGGGAATAGGGGAACCTTGCATAAAAGAGTTAAAGAGGGACAGGAGTCGAGAGGATAACTCAGAGGAAAAGGTTTTGTAGTAGAGGTATGTGAATCCATCTGGCCCCGGTGCTCGTCCCGACGGGAGGGATTTCAGTACTTCTGATAGCTCCTCCTCCGTAATAGGTGCATTTAGGGTTTCCAAGGCATCTGCAGACAAAGTCGGCAAGTTGCAGGCAGACAGGAACTCCCCAATACGCCGAGAGCGAGCATCTGGGTCAGAGGGTAGAGTAGAAGGTAGTGAGTATAGGTCAGTGTAGTACTGCAGAAAAATGGAGGATATATCAGCAGGGTTATAGTGGAGTCGCCCACCAGGGTCCCTTAGGACCTGAGGAGACTGGGCCAACGCCCTATCATTGAGCATATTTGCCAGTAGCGTATGTGCTTTGTTGCCCTTCTCATAGAATCGCTGTTTAGAATAAACAAGCAGCTTTTCAACTTTAGATAGTGATAGGTCTTTTAAGCGGGCTCTCGCAGCTACAAGTTTCCTCAATGTCCGAAGGGAGGGGGACTGAGCAAGGGAGCGTTCTAGGGTTTGAATGTCACATTTGGCAGCGTGCATGGCCAATTGGGCGTCTTTTTTCTGTCGCGAACTGAGGGCTATACAGTGCCCTCTGATAACAGCCTTATGGGCTTCCCATAGAGTCGATTCAGAGGTAACTGTCCCGCTGTTCTCTAAAAAATAAGTGGAAAGGCATGCTTTGATTGAATCACGGGAAAGTGGGTATTTTAGCAAGCTCTCATTCAAGCGCCAGTGACACTGGCGGGTGGGGGATTTAAGACTTTTAAAGCACACCAACACCGGGCCATGGTCCGACCACGAAATCGGGTCAATAGAAGCGCTTTCAAGGAGGCGTACAGTAGGAACATTACCAAAGAAGTAGTCAATTCTAGAGTGCACGCGGTGTGGGTGTGAATAGAATGTGTATTCCCTCTCCGTAGGGTGGTCAATACGCCAGAGATCAAATAAATGATGTTTGCGGATAAGCTTACGGAATTCAGCAGACAGTCTGGCCTGGTCTACAGGCACTGGACGACCCGAAACCGAGTGTCTATCCAACTTCTCAGAGAAGGACAAGTTGAAATCGCCTCCTAGTATTCTGGGGGCCGGGGGGTATTTTGCGAGTTTATTGAGCACCCTACGGAGGAAGGGGATTTGACATTTGTTGGGGGCATAAACATTACAAAATATAAGAGGCTTTCCGTGCAGTTGACCTTCCACTATTACAAAGCGACCTCCCGGGTCTAAAAAGGAGGAGGAGACTTGGATGGGAAATGAGCGGGAAAAGAGAATCGCTACTCCAGCTCGCTTAGAGCCACTAGATGCGGCAACGGCTGTGGGGAAGGCATGCCTAGCAAAGGCAAACGTAGCAGCTCCATCAAAGTGAGTTTCCTGAAGGAATGCCACATCAGCCTTCGCATGTTGCATTTCCCGCAGAGCTAGTCTACGTTTCACATTAGAATTAAGGCCTTTCACATTTAATGTCACACACTTAGCCATATGGGTAGCATGATGAAACGACCAAGCAAATGTGATGGCTTACCCACACAGAGAATACCTTATGGCTGACAAGTCCTGGCCGGGTCATGTCCAGTATTGCAATCTCCGCGGCAGAGACCCTAGAAAGGAAGGGAAGGGGACAAAAGGGGGGAGAAGGATCGACAAGGACAACAAAGACACAAGACAAACAAAACAGGAACCCCGTAGGGTTCAAAGCACTCGGCTCAGGTCCTGGGTACATAATGCCAGGAAGTGGGGAAGAACAGAAAAAGTAATGGAAACTCGGTGTGGAACACCGTAGAAAACACAACCAAAAGGTTGAGCAACAGTATCCCCTTAGGGGGGGGGAAGGAATCACCAACAAAAGATACATAGTGATGTACAACTTCAGGTAGAGAACTCAGGCCATCCAGCTATGAAGGAACTTTACAATTCTAAAATAAGCCATGTGAAAAAGAAAAGGAGAAAAACAGGGCCTCTCGGCAGCAGAGTGAGAGGACCATCAGGGGGCTACAGAGAGCACAGCGGGTCGTTGTAGAGGTCTCATGGAACCTTAGTCAGGTCTGCTTCTGGGCCGGGTCCAGGCTCTCCAGAGCGAGGACGTCTCCTCTTCTGACGTGCAGACTGCCACACCGGTGGAGGGGGAGGAGGTGGAGGTGCAACAGTCCAATCTGAGATCTTGGGAACAGGAATGTCCAGAAGATCACAGAATTTCTGAAGGTCTGCGAGGTTACGGAGAACAGCGGATCTGCCATCTCTACGGGCAGATAGGGCAAATGGAAAGTTCCACCGATACGTAGCGTCATAGTCCCGCAGAGTAGTTAGGAGTGGACGGAGGAGGCGGCGTTTCTGCAACGTTATCCACGACAAATCGGGGTAGAGTTGTAATGTTGCACCATCAAAGTCCAACTCGCGGAGGGAGCGCGCTTTTGCCATAATTGCCTCCTTGATGGCATAGTCATGTAGGCAACAGATAACATCTCTTGGTGACCCATTGGTAGGCTTAGGTCTCAGAGCTCGGTGCGCCCTGTCAAATTTTATTTTGTGACTGGGTGGCTCACCTAATATGGTGTTAAACAGGCCTTCAAGAGTGTCCATCAAATCGGTGTCTTGTGTAGCCTCGGGGAGGCCCCGTATGCGGATGTTGTTGCGCCTGCCCCTGTTATCCAGGTCCTCAATATGGCGTTGCATGTCATCGAGTGCAAGAGCCTGGGTGGAAACAGTGGAGCACAAGGCGCCGATGTAGTCCCTGGTGGAGTCATGGTCATTTTCAAGGGTATCAACTCTCAGGGATATATGCTGTATATCTTTCCGGACCTCCGCAATTTCCACCCTACAGGCTTCCTTTACCTCAGAAATGAGGGACTTAAAGTCCTGCTTAGTAGGGAGTTGAGATAGTATGTCATGCATCTCCCCCTGAGACCTGGACCCCACCACCGAAGTCTCGGATTCAGAGTCAGTGTGAGGCCAATCAGCCTCCTTATGTGAGGCAGATCGGGTATGTGGCTCAGATGACTTAGATGCTATTGCCTGTCCTCCTCGCTTCACCCTGTCCCCTTTTTGAGATTTAGTAGGGGCAGCCATCATGTACTGAGATATGCGCTGCTGGCCCTTTAAAACGGCAAGGTCTTTGAGCAGGGTCCCAGGTACGGAGAGAGGGTGGGGAGATATAGAGGGATCGGGGTCCCTACAGATCTCCAATGTGTCAGGGATAGTACCTGTGGTGGCAGGGGAAGGCCCAGGAGGAACGCCGGCGGAGCTGTGTCGCAATAGAGGCATGCGGTATAGGCCGCAAGATGGCGGCGCCTCACTCCCTCTCCCGGCCTCACTCGTGGCTCCGTCTGAGCTGTGGCGGCGGCCGCTGTACCGCGTCGGTCTCCGAGAGCGGCGGAGACGGGATATGCCCAGGGCCCGGTTCGATGGACCTCCCGGACCGCTGGGGCCAAGAAGATCCCGTCGCCACGTGTCACGAGGCCTGGGGCGCAGCACCACTGCCGGACGTGTGATGTCCGGGGGGATCACCGGGGGGCCGGGGTCCGTCTCGGGGCACTCACAGGATGGTCCGGGGGTCCCCCTGATCTTCCTCTCCATGCACGGAGGTAAGTCACTGCTGTGGGTGCAAGGTTTGGCTGCGGATGTAGCTGGATGGCCGGGAGCTCCTCTTCTATGCTGCCGCTCTCATCGGCGGTTCGCCACGCCCCCCCCTCTGCTATTTCTTATTCTGGATCCGCAATGGTAAAGTATAAAAGATCTAAGCACAGATGCCATCTGCTCTCAGACTCAATGGCCGTCATATTTCATTAGCATCATCGGTTTGAGAACATGTTCCTTTTATATGGAAGGAAAATAAACCCCCTCCTCCACCTCCTTCACCAATCACCTTGTATAATGAAAAGGAACAAAAGGAACCATCCCTGGAAACCAGAGCAGTGACCGCCGTGTCCGCATCAGCCGGGATGGATGTTTTGCTCAGGAATAAACACTTCATGCTGTTTACTTAAGATCCAATCTGAACACTAAACACACAAACACTGGAGCGGGCACATCACATTGAACAGATTGCTTTTTTAAGGAGCAGCGGTGACTCGCACCAGATGTTGGGCCTTTATTACCGTATTACATGGATGACGTCCATTTCTGATCAGACAAGTCGTCCAATTCCAGAATCTGACTGGTCGAAAGTTTATTCAAACAAGATAAGTGGGAGCTAAAATCCTGTTATTAGCTAAACACTGCTTGTCCAAACTATGGAGAGGAGATATCACTTGTAAAAGGCGCAGATAAAAGGAACTGTCCTGGTTACATGGGGGTTAGTGCAGGCAGTACAGTGTGCAATGCCATAAAGGAGAGGTGGGGAGCCAGTTAGCCTCCAGCTGTTGCAAAACTACAATTCCCATCATGCCGGGACAGTCGAGGCAGGGGCGTAACTACCACTGTAGCAGCCATAGCAGCTGCTATGGGGCCCACTCCACAGGGGGCCCGTAGCCTGCTCCTGCAATACCCTGTGCCCCTTGAGCTGTCATTATTTGCAGCACAAGTTGGCCGAGTGGGCCTCGTAGGATCTGCAAATGTCCCTTTAACTGAAAGCTGTGCGGTTATGACTACACTTCACAGCTTAGTGGTCAGTCGGGAAGGGGCCCATTCAAAAGTTTGCTATGGGGCCCAGCCAAGGTCAAGGCTTGGCTTAAGCTGTCCCGGCATGATGGGAATTGTAGTTTTGCAACAGCTGGAGGGCCGGAGGTTCCCCATCCCTGTCTTAAAGGGACCTTGATACACAGTATCAGGAGTTAGCCAGTAGTAGGTAAAAGAGTGAGGAGTGTAGGAGTAGTGAGAAGTCAATCTAGACATCCTGCTTCTAGCATGGGACCTGACCACAGCGTAAAATGCCAGTAACCAAGCAGAACCAGTCCAAAAAGGGTCCACATATATTTCTATAATTTATACAGTTGCAGTGATTGAGAGGAACACATCAGTGTTGAGAGTTAGTAAGGAGAAGTTGTACTATGTACCTTGCTGCATTCCAGGACCTTATAGGCCTTCAGGCCGGGCCTGGTCATTATAGTAATTATACCACTAATTCCACCTGGATAATAAAGAAGTCACAAAATTACCCCTGTCTCAACACAGGTTATATCCAGTCTACCTTTTAACATCAACACCTCTATAATTTATTTTATACAAAAAAGAACCATATTGAGGCTAGTTTACATTTTAAAACCAAATACTTTATTATAAAAATAACAACACACAAAAAAGATTTGCAATAATAGAATAGACCAGCAGATGGCAGTGTACATGCAAACAGGTAAAATTATAGAGATTTCTATTTTTTTAACATCTAGGGTGGTGCTATATATTCTGCTAATTCCCTATACATAGGTTAGTATAAATACTATCGCCGTCGTCCACGCTGGGACTAGTAGTACCGGCTAACTAACCCCAAAGCAAATTAAGATAATATAGTCCTGAACACTTACCCATGTCTGTTGCAATGTCTCTGCCACCGAATACCCCTCTACTAGGTACTATGTACCTTGCTGCATTCCAGGACCTGATAGGCCTTCAGGCCGGGCCTAGTCATTATAGTAGCTACAATTATATCTACAAGACTCTGCAGTATCTGGCACAAGCCAAGTGGTCCACATTAGAAATCCCTTGGCAGAATAGAAACGTGGGACTGTATGTTTATCAGAACAGGAGAGACCAAAGGAACCCCATACAGCATGCCAATCTACTACCAGCGAGAAGCCTTGCTAGGGCTATAAAAGCTGTGAAGTGTACCTCTTTGCTAAAATCTGGATTGTTTTGGTCATATGAAAGATTGTTCTACAGTCAGTTATATCTCCTGCAGTAACCTATTGCATTTTTTGTATATTTCGGCCCTTGAAGGGATGTTTAAATAAAATACACAAAAATTAGAACAACAAAAAAAAAATGCTATATGTTAACCAGCCACACTCCACTCTGTTTAAAAGGGGACACCTGGTTAAAGGGTTTGTCCCCCCCCCCCCCAAAAAAAAAAATTCAACTCGACCGGTGCCATAAAGTGACAGAGATTTATAATATAAATCTATTAAAAATTTTCAAGTCTTCCAGTACTTATCAGCTGCTGCATGTCCCACAGAAGGTGGTGTATTCTTTCTTTTGGTGTATTGTTCAATATATTTAGGATAACCATGAGGGGTCAGCTGACATAGTATTGGACTACTATAGCCAATACTAGCAATAGCTAGCCCAGCATAATGGAAAGGCATTGGCCAAAGAAGGCTACCTACTAACCTTAAAACCCAAATTCCACACCCTATATATTTTATACATATTTTATCTTGGATAGCGAGACCAAACTGTACACAGGAATACTATATTAGGAAAAATTCTTCTGTCTTGCCTAAAGCACATTGGCATATCCAGTAAATACAGGGTTTACCAAACCTAGGTCATCAGCCGGCCATGGCCACCGCGTCTGTGGTCAGCGATTACGGATAGACAGATCGTTCTCATCAGGGTGAAGTTCAGTCTTGAGCTATTTTAATTGAGGACAGTCGGGCGTACCTTAGTGCTACATCCTGTGATTCTGCTGATATGGAGTGATTCATGTCCATGAAGCACAGGGAGCGCCGTATTCTGGGCACAGGGAAGTCTTAAAGGGCTTGATTTATGTGGTGAAAATAGTTTTAGTAACCTGATGGTCGTTCTGGCCCCTGATGGATGGAACTGGATTTAAATGATCACATATTCTCATCAATTGCACTTATTTGCTTCATCCGCAACGTCTCCGGGGAACGTTCCGAGGACTGAATGAGTATTATTCTGGGTTAACCTGGATTCCATTACAATAGGATTAGGAAATGATTCACCAATAGATAGAACATTTTTCCTGCCAGCAATTTATCTATCTTTGCATGAGAACAGCATCGTACGTTAAATTGAGTCATTCATTGGTACATCACAAACTACCTAGATGTCACACAAGTCATTTGTTACAGGGAGGCTGAAGTTCTCTACAAATTCATGTAGTTTAAAAATGTCGCCCGCGACCGCATGATCTCCGCCGGCCCCTCCCGTAACCCACAGATGCTTGTCAGGGCTGGAACAATTTTTCATTTCGGTAAAAAATGGCATCTAGAAATTTACAGGGATCAGTGACTTCTGTGAATTTCATCCGCAAAACATTCCTTATATAATAAGAACTAGGTGAAGGGAAAAGCAAAGTCAAAAAAGTCAAAAATTTAAAGCAATTTTCCACCCTAGAACATAGGATCTACATAGAAGTTTTAGTAACTATGGGAGAGATTTATCAAACATGGTGTAAAGTGAAACTGGCTCAGTTGCCCCTAGCAACCAATCAGATTCCACCTTTCATTTTACAAAGAGTCTGTGAGGAATGAAAAGTGGAATCTGATTGGTTGCTAGGGGCGACTGAGCCAGTTTCACTTTACACCATGTTTGATAAATCTCCCCCTATGAGTATAGAGCAGCATTCCCAATTCTGCTGGTCGTCATTGGAAACAGTCAACAACTCTGTTGACAACCATAACATGATGGCTGAGCACTATAAAGGGGACACTAACCCTAATGTAACTAACAAAGTAAAGGGGGGTAAAGTTCTGAAGTCAGTAAAACTCTACACAGATTACCATATGGCTCTATATAAATGCACATGTACTGAAACAAGATGGGTAGGTGTCACACAGTTATTTTGTCTTTGTATTGATTTGCTGTGATTTTGGAATGATATGCGATGTTTATGTATTCAGTGTTTGTACTTATTATTGGCAGAGATCAGAAAGGTTAATTTACACTCAATAAACTACCGTATATACAGGCCTACAAAACTAGTAAAAATCCTACTCCTATAATAGAGATGGTTCCAGGCCAAGGAGGATGAGTCTAGAGTAGCCTTCCTTAGGAGGGAAGGTTTGCTAAAAAGAAACTCATAGAGACATGTAAAAAGCTTTGATCGGTCCGGGTCTTAGTGTTCACATCCGTACTGATTGGGAGAACGAGCCGAGGGGAAGATGCGCCTGATTTCTTACACAAAGCGAGGAGAGGACTGTGCTGCAGCGCATCTTCTCCCAGCTCGTACTCCCATTCAGTACATGTCTGAACACTTAGACCCTAACGGATCAAAACTTTTGACAGTGACACTTTAAGGCTTCGGGCCAGGCCTAGTGCAGCACATCTGTCTTGTGGAACCTGGAAAATGTGACAATATACCGTATTTTCCGGCGTATAAGACAACTTTTTAACCCTGAAAAATCTTTTCAGAAGTTGGGGGTCGCCTTATACGCTGGATATGGGCACCACATATGGTGGCGGAGCTCAAAAACGTCCACAACCCCGCCGTATGTGGCGACCACTATAAAAAAAAAAAAAAAAAAACTATTCAACTCAGCTATTCAACCTGTCACCCATTCCCGGCAGCCGCGCGCCTCACGTCAAGTTTTCAGAGGTCGCCAAAGCTCTCCCGGCAGCCGAGCGTCTCATCTGAGAGGCTCGGAGATGCTCGGCTGCCGGGAGAGCTTCGGGAGAATGACAGAAGCGCTGGAAGTCCCCAAAGCCTCTGCCATTCTCCCAAAGCTCCTCCGGCAGCCGAGCGTCTCTGAGCTTCTCCGATGAGACACTCGGCTGCCCGGGAGAGCTTAGATGACCTCCGGTGCAGGCAGTGTGCATCACACTGTCTGCGCCGGAAACATGACGGCGAGACAGGTGAGTTGATTGTTGTTGTTGGGTTTTTTTTCAACTTCAGTTAACCCCTGCCTGACCGTAGCAGGGCTCCAGCTAGTAAACTCTGCTGCGGTCAGGCAGGGGTTAACATTTTCCGGTGTATAAGACAAACCCCTGAAAATCTCCATAAAAGTCAGGGGTCGTCTTATATGTCCCCTCGTCTTCTACACCAGAAAATACAGTACCCTCCACCTTAAGTGAGCATCCCACCAATACACCAGTCCACAGAGTGAGGGACCATCTTGTAGAAACCCGTGCTCAAGTAGTAAAACGGCTTCTCAGAGCCCCCCCAACCCCTCACCCCAGGGTTCCCCTCTTCAATAACAGTTGCTAAAATCATTGCGACCAGATTTACCATTTTCTATTGAAGCCCAGGAACTAAAAGTACTAGGGGAGGTGATGCCAATGGCTGATTACAGCCAAGGTAGATCATTTGTGTAGACTTGTTATAGGCTCATTTACATATAGAAATCAGGTATACAGCGCCTCTACATATATAGTGGTGTATACAGGCACTATACCCAAACCCCTGAGATTTATCAGGTTTTATAGCACACAGATCATATACCTGCAGCCAGCTGAATACAGAATACAGAACACACACGGCATCCAGATGCTTCATGACCATTGTTTGAGCTGTGTGAGCCTTAGGGTAAACTGGAGTCTGCCAAAAGAACTTAAAATAAGGGGAAAAAAAACCTTTATCACAAGATTACAAGGCCTTGTTTTTTATTCATTCAACAAACCCAGATGTCTAAAAACTCTTACAGTTGTTTAGATCATCGGCTCGTTCTTCTCGAAAGATGTCACCGTCTGTATGACAGCGTACTCCTGTGTGTTCACATGTTCCTTCCAGGCCATTAATCTGCCATCTCCACCATCAAGTCAAGGGGAAGACGCTAAGCATAGAACATTATTGAGGCATATGGCTGGCATGGGGGGGGGAAGGCTCTTGGCAGACCTCTTTTTATGAGCCAGAGTAGACAGTGACTAAAGGCGCCCATACACCTTGGACTGGTGTGACAAACTCACCACCCTTAGTTATTAAGTGACATCCCGACTGTCGTTGGAGAGAACGGTTGGGCGCGTTGGTTTTTCAGCTAGTCTCGTAGGCTACCAAAGTTTGATCTGTAGGATTCCATAATCTACTGGAATAGGACAAACGGCAGAACCAGCCATAAGTGTGGCTATGTGAATAGTGAAGGGGGTGTGCTTTCATGCTATCAATGTTAAAGACCTGGCAACCCCATTTAATGGGTAACTATCAGCAGGTTAGAAGCATCCAACCTGCAGATTTGTCCCTATAGCTCACAGGGCGCTGAGGATGAAGGTAAGTTTCCGTGCCGTTTTTGTGCACTTTGTAGTTTAATCCATATGCGGTGGTTTCGTGCACTGGGGGTGGGACTCTGATCTGATCTGCCCCGCCCCTTCTAATGAATAATTATCCGGTGCTCTGCAGTGATTGAGTACTGGAGTGACATCACTGCAGAGTATCTATCAGAAGGGGCGGGCCAGTCAAGACAGATCGGTGCACTGAGGGTGATAGTCCTGCCCCCAGTGCACCAAACTGCCTCATTAGCATATGGATTAAACTGCAAAGTACACAAAAACGATGCCAGTGATGAAGGTAAGAAACATACCTTCATCCTCAGCACCCCTTACCCTATAGGGACATGTCAGCAGGTTAGATGCTTCCATAAATGCTGATAGTTTCCCTTTAACCTAACAATATCCTTCTATATCCCCTTCTCCAACAGTACCAATACTTGATATTGTATTATTTATTGGAATTAGATCAGACACCCACCCTTCTCCTTCCCCTATCTGCTTGTTTTCCAGCACTGATTTCTGTAAAGAAGTCAGGCAGAGCAGGGAAGGGGAGGAGACATGCATGCTGCAGCTCAGCCAATAACCTTGCAAACAGCCATCAGAGACGGGCATCATTTGTTTTATTTATTTATTTTTTTAATTTCCCTGTTAGCTATCCGCCCATGTCTGCGGCTCTGAACACTATATAGAGCTGAGAGATTCACAGCAATGTTTGGCGGTAGTACTACCTACACTTAGATCCATCTCCATAGGACACAGTTATATCTTGTGTTTATTATTCTCCTATAACTGGCAATAGGGTCAGGTAGGGGCGCCCACCGTACACCACGCAGCTCTCATCTCTGGAAAAAGGTTCTTTGTGTTTCCTGAATTTCTTTTTAAAGCCTCCGAATCCTTAGAAAATGAAAGATTTCAAATGAAAAATTTCGGAGAAAGCCTTGTATAAATGGTACGCCCGCAGCACTGCTGAGCCTGCTGCATAAAACATGAGCGCTTCCTTCATCTCGTGTGCGGACAGCTGCCATAGCCAAAGGCTCCCGGGATCATCATTGTGGGACGATTTTAGAAACACCATCGAGGAGGAAGAAGATGACTATGTCTGGATAATGACCAGAGCGCATACATGGTCAAATATCCAAAGCATAAAGCAGGGAGTGAACTCTTCTCTATTGACAAGATGACATTGGACTTCCCAAAGGTCGGGGGGTCAAGGACACAACGTTGCAGACACTGTCAGGGGGATGATGGGCTGAGAGAAAGCAGCTTGGAAGTGATGTATTCTTTCCAGTCTGACACAGTGCTCTCCACTGCCACTTCTGTCCGTGTCAGGAACTCTCCAGAGCAGGAAAGGTTTTTAATGGGGATTTGCTACTGCTCTGGACAGTTCCTGTAATGGACAGAGGTGGCAGCAGAGAGCACTGTGTCAGACTGGTAAGAATACGCCACTTCCTGCAGGACATACAGCAGCTGACAAGTACTTGAATACTTGAGATTTTTAAGTAGAAGATTTACAAATCTGTATAGCTTTCTGACACCAGTTAAGTTAACCCCATGCTGACATTGCTGTGCATTATTGTCCGGTCTATTAAAATGTAATGTTATTTATTGTGTGCGGTAAACTGTGTAAGTGAAAATAATAAAAATTTGCTGATTTTCAAACATATATTAGAAGAAAATTCATTAAAAAAAACTATTTAAAAAAAGTCACATCTGCAACGAAGAGATACCGTACAAAACTACAGGTCATGGCGCAAATTTAAAAAAAAAAAAAAAAGGCTATAAGAGCAAGAATAGAACAATTTTGAGCATTTTTGGAAAAGAAAACTGTTTAAATTATCAAAACAATATAAATCTATGCACATATGGGTAACGTTGTAATTGGACCGACATTACATGTCGGTTTTATCGTAAAGTGCACTGCGCAAAATTAAAAAAAAAAAAAAAAAAAAGGAGTACCCCTTTAACAGTACGACTACAGAGGTGGTGGGAAACCTGCAGAGCTTCAGCTGTTGCAAAACTACAATTCCCTTAAGTCCAGGCACGATGGGAATTGTAGTTTTGCAACAGCTAGAAGGAGGCAGGTTCCCCACCCTTGGACTACAGGGTCTTCACTGGCGATGAATGGGTTAAATTGCGGGTCTCATCCCTGGTGTTTTTCTTGGTATCCTTAAATCCCCTTTGTCTCCTTAAATAGATCTCACTGTCCTTTGAACTTATTTATGGTATTTCCTTCATTAAGCAGCTAACGTTTTCAATCTGCTTGCACTCGGCGCGGTCTTTGCTTTCAGCTCGGCAGTTTATGTCAGCGGACAGAACATCTTTTTCTGTTATCTTTAGATTACAAAGACCTTTCATGGTTTTGAATGTGTGTATCAAAGAGAGTCGGCTGCTTCATCTATAAGACGGGAATTATCTGCGGCTGGAGGGAATCTCGACAGACAGTGACATCACGTGTCGCAACCTTCATGGGACTCATTAACATGTGGAGCGATGGCACGTGAACAGGCCCCGCCCAATGCGCTCGGTCACACTAGGGATGGAGCGTGTAGCTAGAGCTGGCCTTGTTATAGGAAAAGAGTCATTGGTAGAATAAAGTGAGTGCCGCAGATGTCGGTCAATACAGCCATTAGGAACATGGCATCAACTCACAACTTTAAAGGGCGTCATCCAGGATAAGGAAAACATACAGTGTCGGACTGGCCCACCAGAGGCCTGGAGAATCCTCCGGTGGGCCCCCAACTTTTCAGGTTACTTTTGAAGGACTTGATGGTGGATGAGAGCCGGATGTGTCCGGGTAGAGAGTTGCAGAGTATGGGGGAGGCTCTGGAAAAATCTTGGAGGTGGTTATGCGAGGTACGAACAAGGGGGGAGTGCAGATGGAGGTCGCTGGAGGATCAGAGGTTGCAAATGGTACAGTAGTCCAAGCGGGAGATACTAAGAGCATTTACCAGCAGTTTTGTGGCGTCAGGGGTGAGAAAAAAAAACAGATTCTGGAAATGTTTTCGAGGTGAAGGAGACAGGAGGTGGTCAGGGTCTGACTGTGTGGTTTAAAAGAAAAGTTGGAGACAAAAGCTGACCCCAAGGTAGCGGACTTGGGGAACAGAAGACAGAGTACAGTCATTGACTATGATTGAGAGAATAGACGGCAGGGTGGAGCGAAATGGGGAAGGAGGATAAGTTCTGTTTTGTACATGTTGAGTTTTAGAAAGGGGGAGGAGAAGAAGGAGGATATGGCTGATAGACACTCTGGAATCCTGGATAGCAAAGAGGTGACATCTGGACTGGAAAGGTAGATCTGAGTGTCATCGGTGTAGAGGTGGTACCTGAAGCTGTGGGATTCTATGTGTCCCAAGTCAAAGATATAGTATAGATAGATAGTATAGATAAGTATAGATGGAGAAGAGAAGAGGCCAGAGTACAGAGTCTTAAGGGACACCAACAGTAAGGGCACAAGGTGAGGAGGTGGCGTGGGAGACACTAAAAGAGCAGTTAGAGAGGTACAAGAAGATCCAGGAAAGGGCTGAGCAAGTGACACCAAGGAATGAAAGAGTATCATCAGTTCAAGGAGAAGGAGCACAGATAATTGGCGTAAGGTTTTGGCAGTTAGCTGTTTTCTTCCAGAAAGAGTGCCACGCCTGTCCTCAGGCTGTGTGTGGTATTACAACTCTGCTCCATACCACACATGAACTGAGTGCTGCTCTTCTAAAAGGCAAAAGGCACTGACTGCGGTATTCCACCACGGGTGTTGCTATTGGTTACACCCTTCATAAAAGCCTGTACTTATTGTAAGTAGTGATAAAGTTTCGCCACTAAATGTTGCTATATTAGGTATGAAGTATGTAAAGGGTTATTATTTATTTGTATGTCACATGGATCTGTGAACCTATGGGAATGTCTTCTTCTATCCTATCATCTCTCTCTTTACTTCTTCTAATGCACTCTTCACCTACTCACAGCGCACCTTAGATACGCTGGGGATAGGAAGTCACGTGGGAGACAGGAAGAGTAGGTCAGTTTTAGTCAGGTTCCTGTACGAGTAGAAAGCGAGACAGGACACAGTTAACAGTTTCTCTTCAGTTTACTTTACACAACACTATGCAGTGTTAAAGGGGTTATCCAGCGCTACAAAAACATGGACACTTTTCCCCCTACTGTTGTCTCCAGTTCAGATGTGGCTTGCAATTAAGCTCCATTTACTTCAATGGAACTGAGTTTCAAAACCCCACCCAAACTGGAGACAACAGTAGGGGGAAAGTGGCCATGTTTCTGTAGCGCTGGATAACCCCTTTAAACTCCTACAGGAGAGGACAAGTCAGAGATCACCTCAACCCATGCCATGGACTAGGAGAGTCACAGTGAAGGACAGTATCCACAGATAGCAGTGAGCTAGGAACTGATCCTGATAGAGCAAACTTACTAAGAGCCTAGGAACTCTATCTCGAAGCGTGGTTGTCTGCAGAAAATCCTCAGCATTCTGCTCATCCCAGGTAACAAGGTCTGGGGCCTTGTGTCACCCACTAGGACAGGTCCCCTGACACTGATAGGGCATTAGGTGGTGTAAAGAGCCAAAGCTCAATAAACGGGCAGAAGTATTCTCTTCTTCTTCTAAGTATTCTTCCACCTTATCCTCCAAAATCCCAGCAGAGCACAGTACTACTTGGGTTGGGACTCTCACGACATCCTCCTCTCTGCTACTCTAGATTGTTTGTATCTCTCAACACGCTGCTCAGTTAGCATGACTGTACTCTTCACCGTATTCCTGTCACAGATCTGGTTGCTGTATTGTCAAGTGTATTATTTAAGTGTTTTATCAAGAGAACTATTAAATGTATCGTACCCTGTCAAGGGAAAGCTGTATAAATTGCTGCACACAAGTACTTTCAAGTAAAAACGAGGTTATTTATGGTAAAGAGACTCTGTGATTCTTCACCTCACACCGACACAGTGTACACTACATCCTTGGGACATTTCCCCTTTCTGTGGGTGGCAGTTCCAATATTCCAAGAGGGTCACTACTCACTACACCACTCCAGCCCACCGTGATATCATCCTAAGGGACCCTGCAGCAGCCCAGCAGGACACTGTCCACAGGGGAACAAGGTACAACCGGCCCTTTAATCTAAAAACAGGTGTGCCACCATACCTGTGTGCCCAACCGGCACTAGCATCACGACATAACATCACTGGGCCCGGCTGTATCTCAAGCCAACCATCATAGAACTGGCGTCACACCTCACCATCTAGCAAGTGACCGCCTGTACCTCCATACCTGGGGTCACCACACTGACATCAGATGTCCCCCTGACATCAAAGGTATGCACGTGACCACAAGGAGGCTTTAAGAAAAGCAGTAATGGATGGCATAGTGGTCTTACAGCAGTGTACTCCAAAGCGTCCTTTTTCAGCTGTTGAGATAGTAACACAGATCATAAGTGGACAGTGGCCCAGTACATTGAGAGATGGAGGTACATACAGATCATTAAGGCACAGTGGCCCAGGTCATTGGGGACGGTGGAACAGATTCTTAGGGACAGTGGGGTGGGGGGGCATGAGTCTTTAACTACACCCCTGACTAGTAGACTACATTGGTCCAGTAAAGCTGAATGTCAGTCTTGGTATATGTTAGTAAGATTTTTTGCTACAATGGGACCAAATGTATTAAAGTGGGATTTTCCCGCCTAAGAAAGAAATGCCATCAATTACTGACTGGAATGGGTCCGACCTGTGGGACCCCCCACGATCCTGAAAATAAAAGCGCATTGCAGGGACATCAATCTTTTGATTTAGCTGCTGCTGCCCTCTGCTGGCAAATTTGGGGTGAAACATCAGTAAACTTAAAAAAAATTGTGGCTTTTATTTTTTTCAGCTTAGATTACGTTCAGAATGCAGGAAATAACCATAACCCCAACATACACATATAGGTAATGCGCTCAATCGACTGTGATGGACAAAACATAGTCACATATAATAAATAGGATAAACGAGATTTGTTTTTTCCCCATAGGGTCTTGTACTTTGTACAACTTGTGATATATTGAAACTAAACAATAGATAGTAGGATAAAACTTTCCTTAAAGGGGATATATATAATGGTTTATTTCCTAGCAGATGCTGGCAGGAGGATCCACGTTATAATACAATTAAAGCTAATAGAGATTAATCTTGGAAAAGATTTCCCCTGTTATCTCAACATGCCAGTTCAGTAACTCTTGGGAAAAAATGCTGAGCACCGGGCTCTGTATTAGCAATAACCTCTCCTCACAGATAGAAAACAAGTGCAATGCTGCCCTCTAGTGACAGGGATGGGGTACTACCACAGTGGGAGTGCTTTATAGTCTGGACACTGTATACTTATAACAGAGTCCTCATCTGGTCCTTCACTCATATCTGCCCCACTGTATGACATGGGAAACATTGTCAGAGCAGAAGGAAGATGCCCCCACTCGAGTCCTCTATGGTCCAGTTGCCCCAACATTTACCGCTAGACCTTATTTTTTATGAACCCAGTCTTTGGAAAAACCTGATGCTCACCATATCCCTCTGCCCAGTGTCAGCCTGGGGTACTTGAGGCTACCAATGAAGGACCAGTGAAAAGCAACATACTGACCCAGCCCCATCCAGGATTGATCTGTTTTCTGTGTCCACAACTCTCTTGTGAATAACAAGCTGGTACTACAACTCTCAGAACACCCTACATTTAGTAAGCTCCCAGGGTATTGCTGAGAGTTGTAGTTTCTAAGACAATGACCCTTTATTAAAGGCTGTGTAGATCAGTGTTTCTCAACCTTAATCCTCTAGTCCCGCATAAGGTAATGATGTGAGGATATCCATGCGGATAGCTGGTGTACTGACCAATAAAAATCCTGTGAAATCCTCAAAACATCACCGGCTGGGAGAAGTGAGGACGGGAGCCGGACTGGTGGCGGCAATCTGTGGGTCACAACCATCAGCAGTCCGTCAATGAATCCTTCTACAGCACCAGCGTTTATCAGAGGATGGTTTGTTCATGTGTACTACAAATCCCAGCACATCCCAAGGGCTGCACGCTGTTGGTAAAGGCTGGGAGTTGTAGTGTTTGTAGCTGCTGTAATTGGAGAGTACTAGGTGCTATATACTGGAGGCTTTGTGGGAGACCTGAATACATAGTTCTGTGGGGTTCAGGTGTGGAAATGACCCCAGAACGACACTAATAGGGGTTAGAACAAATATCTGGTAACATATTATCACCATACATATCACTGTCACACTGTTACTTACCAAATCCAGTAAACCAAGAGCAACATTATTAATGCCAGTATATACACATATTACCACCATACCATCACTTAATAAAACCAACTATACAAAGAACAATTATTCCCCATACACTGACCCATATAGAGGTAGATACAGCTGTATTACAGTGCAGTTACATCCAGTGACTCACAAGGGGCATCCGCTCAGATTGTTGTCTACTCCTCCCCCCCCCCAGAAGACAGTATTCCTCATTTAGATAACCCTGTTGGAGTGGCCCCCTAGCAGTGACTGCCTCCCAGATACGCAGTAAGAATCCCCATGTAAGCCCCACCCCCCTCTTTCAGAACGCTGCGAGTATGTAAGCTCCCTTAACCGGCTCCCGCTGTCTGTATATACATTACCAGTCTCCTTGCTGCACAGGGTCCCAGCTTCCTGCTCTGCCGCCCAGCCAATCAATGGGATTTTATAATATTTCTATTTATCTGTGAAATTTCTTTGGTTATCTATATAGGTTTGTTGCACTATAGATTGATTTAGGCAGGACTTTCTTTTGGGTTGCCAGCCAATCAGTGTGTTGTCAAGCCGCAGCCACTGATTGGCTGGCCGGCAGTGCAGGAAGCCAGGACCCCGTGCAGCAAGGAGACAGATAATGTTTACAGACAGTGGGAACCGATTAAGGGGGCAGGAGAATTACATACTCGCAGCGAGTATGTATTCACAGGGACCTGCCAGGACCTTACCTCGTAGCGGATCTTGCTGCAAAACTCGCAGCGAGATTTCCCCTGCGACTCGTCCTGTGTGAACCCACCCTTACCTAGCTTTTCTTCAGTCATGCAGCATCCTCTCCTGTTCTCTGCAGCTGAGAGAATGTCACTCATGATGAGTGCAGCCTCTTGTGATTGCAGGCAAAACAGCCTGCAGTGACAAGAGTGATTGGCAGGATGGGAAACCAATGGCTCCTCGCTCTGTCAGAGCACTGTCTTACTGGAAGCACTTGTTAGGCTTTGTTGCAGCCCTTCAAGCTTGGGGCCTCCCGGGTGGGCCAGTCTGGGCCTGCCTTGGCCGATAACTTTGTTTCCTTAGTCATAATTTTTAACTCTTGGTAGTTATTTTCCAGATGTCCCAAACAATCGGAAAGGGGATTCATCAGAGAAAATGACTTTCCCCCAGTCCTCAGCAGTCCACTCCCTGTACCTTTTGCAGAATATCAGTCTGTCCCTGATGTTTTTTTCTGGAGAGAAGTGGCTTCTTTGCTGCCCTCCTTGAGACCAGGCCTTGCTCCAAGAGTCTCCGCCTCACAGTGCGTGCAGATGCACTCACACCTGCCTGCTGCCATTCCTGAGCAAGCTCTGCACTGCTGGTAGCCTGATCAAGGAGCTGAAACACAAGAGACGGTCCTGGCGCTTGCTGGTCTTTCTTGGGCGCCCTGGAGCCTTTTTGGCAACAATGAAACCTCTCTCCTTGAAGTTCTTGACGATGCAATAGATTGTTGACTGAGGTGCAATCTTTCTAGCTCCAATACTCTTCCGTTAGGCCATTTTTGTGCAGTGCAATGATGACTGCACGTGTTTCTTTAGAGATAACCATGGTTAACAGAAGAGAAACAATGATGCCAAGCACCAGCCTCCTTTTAAAGTGTTCAGTGGTGTCTCCAGCCCTGTCCTCATCAACACCCACACCTGTGTTAATGGAGCAATCACTGAAACGATGTTAGCTGGTCCTTTTAAGGTAGGGCTGCAATGATGTTGAAATGTGTTTTGGGGGATAAAGTTCATTTTCTAGGCAAATATTGACTTTGCAAGTAATTGCTGTTAAGCTGATCAATATTTATAACATTCTGGAGTATATGCAAATTGCCATTTTAAAAACTGAAGCAGTAGACTTTGTAAAAATTTATATTTGTATCATTCTCAAAACTTTTGGCCATGACTGTACATCTGACCCTTTACCTTTAAGTCCAGATATTACAGTCCAGTGACAGTACAACTTCTCCTACAGTAGAGGCAATGCAACTCACCTGTATTTCCTTTGATGGCCCCCATTATATGTATATCCACATGTATAATTATCCTTACTGAGAAATTTAGAAAATACCCTGCTTTACCCTAGGTTTAAAACTTAATAAAAGTTAAGTGTACCAAAAGAAAAATGTGCATATGCAATTAAAATATTGCTGCCTCTCGTTCCAATCGTATTATCGTATCAGCTAGTATACACTCGTAGCTTTTTTGGGGGGTAACTGTATCTTAGCTGTGGCGCTGGGCACCATCCCCTGCTGGGGTTGTAAGGTGTCAACACGTCACCACATACACTGGCGATTGTATCGGTATATCACTGGAATGTGTTTGGTTATACACACTCCGATAGTTTGATCTATTGTGGGCCACCGAACTGAACCGGGCGGGTCACCACCTATCACCCTAGCCAGGGTGAGATGCACGGCTGCGGCCGCTACTCCGTGCGCTGCCTGAGCGATTTGGTATACGCTCTATTTCTACAAATTGAGTGTGTCAACAAACACGGCTATCCCCATTTCTAGTATAATCGAGAGGTGCAATAGTTAAAACACTATCCGTGTAGAACTCATTTCTACACGGATAGTGTTTTAACTATTGCACCTCTCAATTGGCATTAGGATCCTGTTGCCCAGAGAAGGTGAATGCTTGGGCTGCATCCACCTTCTTCAGGTAGCAAGATTCATGTACTAATTGATGCAAGCCCCAGATTAAAAATTATACAAAGACCAGTTTTACATCATGGCACCAGACAGGGGCATCTCCCAGCATGCATTGCACCTCAAAACCAACTGCTTAGTACACTCGTGTCTTGTAGTCTCTACCTACCACTGGCTTAATCTGCTTCTGCTTTGCACAGTAGACACAGTATCTATCTATCTTCATCTGCATAAAGAGTTAAAGGGGTTGGCCGCTTTATAGTAAAATTGCTCAGTGTACAGTATTAGTAGGAGTACTCACTGTATATACTGACAGCAGCTCCTTGTATACCTCATGGAGCTAAAATCAGGCTCCCCTCCTCCATGCTGTGCTGCCCTGCTCTGTGGTGTTTTGGTCCATAAGATTGCTTACATTGAAGAGCATGTGACCAGGCCCCCCCCCCCCCCCCCAGTGTCCACCACTGAGCCTGTATATGCCTATGAAGGACACAGGTGACAGGGCGTGGTCACATGCTCCTCAATGATAATAGCTCTATGAGGTACACAGGGAGCTGCTGTCAATATATACATTGAGCACAGTTATTAACACTTTGTACTGACCTATTTTACTATAAAGTGGCCAACCCCTTTGTCAGCTGATCATTGCTGTCTTTTGTCTTTCAACATGTTGAAAGACAAATGACAATGATAGCAACGATCTGATGCCGTCGCTCTGTGGAATAGGAGGTGTGGCAGCAGACCGCTGCTATACTCTATGGGCTGCCCGCGGTCCCTCCAGCACTTACGTGCTTGCTCCCATGTAATAGGGGCTTTAGAAGTGTCTCCTTCTGCAGAATGACACACAGCTCATGTATGGGTAACACATGAAAGGAAGCAACCATATCTTTCTAATCAGAGCAATGTTCAGATGTAACAGCCAGCTCCTCGTGTCTGAATGTGGCCATAGAATGTCATCTCCAGTGCACAGCTTGGCTTGAAGTTACTTCCAATCCACATTTCAGGCTACAGTCTACCTAATAGGGCTTAGACCCGCCTCCCTCTTGATGATGTCATTGTCACAAAATGGCTGCCACAGAACAGCCTGGGGTCAACAGTCATTAGGTAAGAATGAGTTTACTTCACTTCCTGGTGGGGGTTGAGGAGGGAAAAGATAGGGAAGAGGGGCAGATAGGCGATTAAAGCATATTACAAAGTTATATAACTTTATATGCTTTCTATCCTTTAATGCTTAGTTATCATTACTCTTATACAGCTACTGCGCTTGTGCAAGACTTCTCTATAAGGGTCAGTTCACACGTACAGACTCAGCGTAAATCTTGCTGCCAGGTCCTGGCAGTTCACTGTCACTACATATTCGCAGGTGTCTGAACAACCTTCTGCTGCCGTCCGGCTCCCGCTCTGTATACATTACCTCTCCTCGCTGCACGGGGTCCCAGCGTACTGCTCTCCCGCCCGGCCAATCAGTGTATTGCCCAGCCGCAGCCACTGATTGGCCGGGTGGGAGAGCAGTACGTCGGGACACCGTGCAGTGAGGAGAGGTGCCGGGCGGCAGAAGGAGGGGTTAAGGGGCCGGCAGAATTACATACATGCATCGGTCGTTTAGACAGCTGCGAGTATGTAGTGACAAGGAACTGCCAGGACCTGACAGACTCGCAGCGAGATTTCCGCTGCGAGTCTGTACGTGTGAACTGACCCTAATTTCTAAGAGTATATTCACTTTTACAATAATCCCAAATGGGGTATTACTATCATCCACGGGATAAGGGATAACTAGGGGAGACCCCCACCACTAACAAAGAACTGAGGTCAGTTATCTACTGAGTGAATGGAGTGACAACCAGCAATGTACGGAGGCACTATAGAGAATTAATGGATCAGCTGTGTGCATACACATTTGGCCTTTGTTTTCAGGCTGGGTGTCTCAGTAGCTGGATAGGGGGATAACTTATGATGAGAATATATGGATTAGGAATATGGTAAAGGTCGCTTTAACAGATACTGGCTGGGTGATTGCATATATACATTTTTATGCACCTTTAGAAAAGATGGCTGAACCTTTGTACAAGGCAAACATTTTAACCTCTTGTATCACACCCGCTACCTACTACAGGGATGGGTTTTGATCTGTTTTTCCACTGACTTCCATTGTAAAAAAAAAAAAAAAAAAAAAAAAAAAAAAAAAATTTTTAACGGACACAAAAGTAGGGACAGCGACGTTTTTGTGTCTGTTAAAAAAAAAAACGGATCCATTTTGATATTAGTTTTTTTTTTATAATGGAATTAAATAGAAAAACTGATCAAAACGGATGCACACAAATGCATAGTTTTTTTCATCCATTTTCTGCAAAAAACGGATTGCAAAAACGTAGTGTGAACCCAGCCTTACTTTGCAACATTTGATTTCCTCTATATTATAATGTACTGCACAATTCTCGCACTCCACAGGCTTGATTTCCTTGTGATTGATGTAAAGGCATATTCTCTTATCACAAATGTATCCGTCTCATACCGTCCCTCTGTACGTCTTCATTGTTGACCGTATATACGGAGGTATACAGGAGCCATGTGACCACAGTGAATAAGAGCCAGTGACGCAGGTATGTGAAGGTATTTTATGTTTAATACATCTGAAAAGTATGCATATACAAAGAACTGAAACATGGAACAAAGCATTGGTTCAATACTACCGAGTCTACAAGTTATTAATTTTGGGAAGATGGAATATATTCCCTACATATTAAAAAGAACTCTGGACAAAAGAAAAAAAATAAAGTGGGTGTTTTGTAAAATTCTTAATAACACTGGTGTCTACCTGCTTATATTTAGGCTGGAATCCTACCCTGAGGACTCGTGGGTAATATTTGCATGCAAAATGTACAGTAAATGGGCAATATCCTGACTGGTCCCTTAATCTAAGTAAAAGGAAAAAAAAAAAAGTAATACATAGAACATCATTTTTTTCAGCAAATTCTAGAGAGATGATCCGGGGTTAGTCATGGGGAATATCTATGTGCTTGTAAGTGAGACGCCAGTGACAATTCAGGGAGTTGTGACTATTACATGGTTAGAATATCACACTGGTCTGCAATACAGATTACTTTCCTCATCTTACATCTCCTGTTGTAGAACTCCAACCCCCAGCATGATGGTGGTTGTACTCTTAACAGCAGCTGGATAGCCATGGATTAAAGAAACACAGAAAAATCTGATACAGATACAAGGAGGGAGGGAGAGCACGGCACAGAAGTAATTGCATGGTCATGCTCCACCCCCATGGCCTTGCACTAGGCACAGGATCAGGTTTCCATGGACAATTCCTTTAAGCCATCATCTTGGTAAGCAGGAGGAAGGGTCTGGCATAGAACACACAGGTGTCAAATTCATGGCCCTCCAGCTGTTGGAAAACTACAATTCCCATCATGCCTGGACTGCCAAAGCTAAATCTTTGACTGTCCAGGCATGATGGCAATCCAGGCAATGAACCCCACCAGACAATGGAGAGATGGGCCGAATAAAAAAAAAAAATTAGTCTGTTACGTATGAAGCATGCCTTGCTCTTAATATAAGACATTAGAAACCGTAAATATATAATAAAATAAAAAAACACAAAAAAAAAAAAAAAAAAGACAAAAAAGCAATGATCAGCACTTGCTTTTTTTCTTCCTCTCTCTCCTCCGTATACACACAACACTTGAACTAATTTCTATGGAAACTCGTGTCGCTGGGCGTGTATCTCAGACCACTTGCTGCCAGTGGCGATGAACGCGGGGGCCTTTGTCATCATTGCAAGGAAAAAAAAAAATAATAAAAAGTTTATATTTAATCTTTAGTTTGATTTAAACTTTTTTTTTTTTTGTTTTTTTTTGTTTTTTTTTTTTAAATTCGTTTGTTTTTTAGTTTGATGCCGACACCAGCTTTGGAGGATGGGCAGGGGGGACAGGGGAGCACCCGCTGATGGGCATTCATAGCAGCACACACTTGCGTTTCTTCTTGGGCTCCGGAGGCTCCAGTGCAGCCAATATCGCTTCATCAAATACATTCTTTAGGCCTTTCTGGAAGGGGTTAAAGAGAGAGAAATGGGCGGTCTCATTTTAGAAAACAAAAACAATATCTAGAACACAAAAATGAAAGAAACTTAAGGCAAATTTAATCCATCAATGGAGAACAGAAGAAGTGTTGATTTAGAGGCCACAAGGAATTTCAGCTCAAAATATCTATATATATTTTTTTTTTTGGAATGGACAAGCAGTCAGTAACAAAGTTCAAGAAAGCAGCAGCAAGCAGAATGGGCACCCTGCGCGAGAGAGATAAAGGGGGGCTCCGGCAGACTGGGGGACAGTCACATGAAGGAAACACTGGCACAACGGTCTCTTCTCGTGTGCAGTAATAAAGTCCTCTGTTTTAACCAGTTCATCTTTAGGAGTTTCTCTTCAACCAAGTCCTTCATAGCTTTCCGGGAATAGTTTACAGAGGTGATCAGGGGAAGGGGATACAATAACACAAAGCAGCCATATATACAAGAATAGCGAAAAAAAGTTACATAAAATGTATGAGAACTGTCACCGTATAGATTAGAGCCCCTATACAAAATTATATGTGGTGGGACGTGATCTACTAAATGCCCCTTAAAGAGAACCAGTCAGCATAATACATAGTCCAACCTAGAGGATATAGACCAGGAGGAGCCAAGCAGATCGATATATAAGTTACTATATATACTAATATATTTTACTGAGTCAGGGTTTAGGTGTCAAGTGGGTGGTCCTAATGAGTGATTGACAGCTCCATAAACTATTCACTGATTAGTACCACCTACTGGACACAGTTTTGTTCACCCAACAAATCTCTATGAATATGCTCAGCTCCTCCAACACTTTGATGTGGTCCTGACTAATATAACGGGGTGTTATTTCAGAAACAGCACCACTTTTACACTGAGGCAGTGTCTGGTATTGCAGCCGAGAAATGACATAATGAAGATGCAGTGCCACCTACAGCACCTACACCCTCCTATGGGCTAGAGGGGAGCTATTTCTGAAAACACTTGTTATCTTCTACCACCTCTTGAGGCTAGATGTGTGCTCCACCGATGGACAATTCTCCCTCTTCCCCATAAACATGCATGCTTGTACTGCCAAGAATACATACATCAGTCCATGAAACTCATAGTATAAAGGAGCAACGACCCCGCACCTGAAAATCTGGCTGTACCTTCTAGACGGACATGGCACACAATGCATTGTAAACCGCATAAAATGTTGCAGTATCAAAAAAGGGAATGAATGAGGTTGTCATCATACCACAAAGCAACAGGACTCATTACAATGCTCCACCCGATGAGAAGAACAAGGCTCCCGACCCACATCAACACCGACTAAGAGAAAGCATTCACGTCGATAAGAAAAAGTAAAGCGTAGGCCCAACAACTAGATAGAAAACTACATAAAGAGACCTTGCATACACACTGCGTTACTTAACCTGTACTGACTGCCGCCTTACATCCTGTATTCTGGTCCCAGAGCTGTATTCAGAATGGGGCTGGTTGCCACAGGAACATTACATCAGCCGCACCTCAGGCAATGCTGTGACATGTATTGTGCAAGGCGTAAAAGAATGAAACCTAAACCAGCAAGCACAGCAGCCTGCAGAACTATGAACGCAGCTCTTGATGGGTAAAACCAGACCTAACTTCCCATCAATACAAGATAAGTAAAGCAGAGTCAATATAAAGTGATACACAGGTTTTTCCATTTATATATAACCTATGGATTTAGATGCTGTAACCTTCAAAACCCCTTCCAACTCCAGCAGGACATGCTTGATGCTACTCACAATATTCCCTCATCTACACATACGGTGATGGCCATCTTCTGCACTGAGGATTAAATGGGTTCTCTCAAGATCGTAACATCACCTTATCCACAATACAGGCGGTAAGTATGTGATTGCTAGGTGTCATGAGAACGGGAGTCCTGTGTCCTCCTGTGTGGTGGTCATACACATACACACTTAGGGTACTATTGCACGGAACGATAATCGGCCCTATCCGGCCGATTATCATTCCGTGTAATAAACACAATGATTAGTCGATGATCGTTGTCAGCAGCTGATCGCTGATGTAGGTTTGGACCTATAATTGTTGGCCGCCGGCCACGCACCACTACGTGTAATAGAGGTGCCCGGCTGACAATTTGCAAAGTAAATATATTACCTATCCATGGTCCAGGGCTCCTCTGCCAATCACTGGCAGGGGCCGTGACCGCAAGAGGAGCCCTGGACCATGGATAGATAATGTATGCCAGTTTAGAAAGGGCTGCAAGGACATTGGTAACGATGTCCATGCAGCCCTTGTTAAATGATTATCGGGCCGTGTAATAGGCCCAGTAAACGAGCGCTGATCTAGCAGATCGGCGCTCATTTACAGTTATTATCAGGCCCCCATCAGCCCGTGTAATAACACCCTTACTATCTCCACCAGTACCACAGAGGGTAAAAACCACAGCAGTGTACATGCTTGACTGCCGCTCCATTGATCTGTAGAGATCTGGGAGAAGGGGCCCTGCATCCTGAAAAGGTTGGACTCCCACCGATGAGATACTTACCCCGTGTACTGGTGAAAGGTTGTAATACTAGGATAGCCCTTAAAGAGTTACCGTCATTTACCAAAACTTTTGATATGTCTCAGTAATCTGGGTCTGAATATTCAGATCCTCACTGATCCCCAAAAATAAGCTGGGAGAATCGCTTGGCTCAGTGGTTCACCCCCATCTCACTGCGGGAAACAATCAGTCTGTGGCAAGATGGGGAGAGAGGTGCTGAGCCAAGCGCTTCTCCCAAGTTATTCTAGGTCCTGGTGGGGGGGGGGGCAAACACCTAGACGCCGACCATGTCTGTCAAAAGTTTTGTTATATTACAGTAATCCTTTAAAACGAATACCCACCCTTGAACACCACTATACTTACTATATAAACTCCTAAGCTTCCGCTAGTCGTGGCTAATCTGTGTCTATGGAGGAAATCACTGATCGCTAAAACCACAATAAGAAACCGATCAGCTCAGAATTTCAGACCTAAAACTGACACGGGGGCGAAGATTCACTTTATCGAATAAGCGCTGTTTCCTTACTAGTTCAACCACGGTAAAGGCAACCCCTAAAATGCATCCGCTACCGCTCCGGACAATGAGAAACCTACGAGCTGAAATACAAGATCTGTAACAAATCACAATTTTTTTTGTATAACACCTTCAAGATTATTATTATTTTTTTAATATCTTTTAAGCAGTCACTACATAGGCAACCCAAGAAACAGTTAAGAGAGTCCAATTTTTGCCTTGTGAGCAATAAAGCAGAAAAATAATGCAGGTAACATGGGGAGAGGGGGGGGGGGGGGGGGAATTCGGTAAGGAAAGACGCACAGGTTTTGCCAACATCTTGGTTTTATTAGTTTGTTGTTTTTTTTTTGCTTGTTGTTTTTGTTCGATCGGCTACAGAAGATGAAGATAGTATAAGCAGCATCGAGAGAGAGGGGGGAGGAAACGGTTAGCACAGTTTAGAATATACAGCACTTCCTTTTTGGCTGAGTTTCCGGAGGCTCGAGGGCAGCTAGGATAGCCTCATCAAACACATTCTTCAGACCTCTCTACAAGACAGAGGGAAGGAAAGAAAAGAGCAGCCAGGTTAGAGGATTAGGAAGAAATTAGCATAGCAACAGATATTAAAGAAAAGAATAAAAAAATAAAAAAGTGCTGATTTCACAGCAGTAATTCCTATATAATCAGAAAATAAGAGACGTCATGCTATTGTTAGTAAGATTAGAGAAGAGGCAGACTAGCTAGTGCATATACCACGCGCACATCCCCCCCAGACCATCCGCCATGCTGGTGCCCTGGTTTAACTTTATGGTCGAGCTGTACAAATAAGTGAGCGTTCAGATAAGGCGGACATGATGCAGCGCACTCTCTGGACTGGATTTTGGATCCGGTCAGTTCAGACATTGGATTGGTTACAAACTTGTTGCAGAGGTTTTCCATTGAGTTCAATATAGAGAAAGAATGCAGCGGTAATTCATTGCATCTTTGAGTCTGCTATGTCTGAACGCAGCCTAAGAGATGATGCTAGAAGGGGGTGCACGTGCTGATGGTTCCACACATAGTATACAAAGAGCTACAAATAACACTAAGCCAAGTGCCAGGCTACAACACAATGTATAGGACACTACATCAAACTTGCGCATTTGGTCACACCATGTGGCTCCTTTTGGGTTTTATGACCACAGATGTACTTGGTTCCAGCTTTATGCCATATCTCCAGAGTATAACGTAAGTGCCACCTAGATGTCGGTCTTACCTATGCGAAGCGCATATAACTTAACAAAGAGCCCCTCAGGCCCGCCGGCTACAGCTGCAGGGCGATTGGGAATTCACAAACATCCAAGCCACTTCTTATGCATTTTGCACTATTCCCATTAACGGGGTAGTGGGTAGTCTAACACAAATGGACAACCCCTTTGAAAGTGTTTTCAGACAAAACAGACTGATGGGCAATCCACAGGACAGATCAGTCACTGATCCGGGGGGTGCTGACACACAGCACCCCTGCTCATCAGCTGTTTGGTGCCCACATTACACTGTGATCGGGACCAGAAGCAGCTTGTCTCCATTCATTGTGTAGCGGTGATAACCTGTAACTACAGCTCAGGTCTTGATCAAGTAAATAGGAGCTGAGCTGCAGTAACCAGGTCAGGCCACTAGAGAGTACATGGAGACAACTGCTTCCAATTGGTTTGCCAATTCCTAAGTGCTTTACGCACCACAGTATATGGGAATAAGCCAACATTCACATGGCCATAAGAAATAAAGCAGTCCACAATCTGCAAAATTACGTCCGCAATGCACACATAGTCCGTAATTTTTTCAACCTGCAAGTTGAAGAGAAAAAAGAAAAGGGAGGGGCAAGTGAATGTGGCCTTAGAGAAAGAGGCTACCAGGTCTCCATAAAGCTGCATAGAGGATGCAGCCAACCATGATTCTAAGGGTCCTATTAGACAGCCCCATTAAGCTGATCTGCTAGATTGCACGTAGTTGGCGATGTCTGTGCAGACCTTGCAGTTAGCATACAATAATTAAGTATTTACTTACCTTACCATGTGTTCCCAGGTGTCTTTGGGGCCTTCCCCAGTCTCTGAAGCTCTGCTTTCTGTTCCCTTCTGGTCCGGTCTCTGCACTGGCAGGCCGCTCAGCCAATCCCTGGCCGCAGCTGCAGAGACCAGGGAAAGCCCGAGGACACCCAGGAAGGTGGTAGGCTTAGTAAATATTATTTTATACTACTATCATCAGCAGTCGGTCACACATTGCTATTACATGTAGCAATGCTCGCTCGACGCTTGATTATTTTTGGTCTGGACCCAAAGAAACGATCAGCAGATAACAGTTTCATCAGCTTATTGTTCTCTCTATTACACAGAGCAATAATCAGCCGAATCAGATTATGACTCCATGTAATAGGGCCCTAAGATTGGGGTCAACAGACCTCTACTCCAAAAGGGGAGGGTCCGGGAGGTGAGGCCAATACCTCTGAGGCACCTACAGCCTATGCATAGAATGCTTAAAGGGGTTGTCCAGCAAAAAAAAAATTTCTTTCAAATCTATTAAAAATTCTTAGGTCTTTCCATACTTAGCTACTATATGTCATGCAGGAAATGTTGTTTTAGGGTACAAACACACACACCGTATACGCAGCAGATTAGATCTAAATAACTGAACACAGCATCAAATCTGCTGCAGATCTGCTGCGTATACGGTGTGTGTTTGTACCCTTATTTTAAGTCTGACACAGTGCTCTCTGCTGCCACCCCTGTCAGAGACAGGAACTGTCCAGAGCAGGAGAGGTTTTCTATGGGGATTCATAGAAAACCGAGACAGAGTTCCTGTCTCAGCCAGAGATGGCAGCAGAGAGCACTGTGCCAGACTGAAAATAAAACATTTCCTGCAGGACATACAGCAGCTATTAAGTATGGAAAGACTTGAGGTTTTTTAACAGAAGTAAATTACAAATCTATATAACTTTCTGACACCAGTTGATTTGAAAGAAAAAGATTTTCGCTGGACATCCCCTTTAAATAGGAATGTCCCTGTAATAGGATGACCCATAAGAAAGTGGTGATTTCTCTGTTCTACATGTCTGAGTATTATTGGTAGCTCTAGTGTGATGTATTAGACCGAAGTAGGAAAACTGTGCAAATAAAACTTGACCATAGCGGCAGAAAACAAACACCGGTTCTAATGCTAAAAAAAAAAAAAAAAGAGTAAGCGGTAAAATGAGCATTAAAGAAATAGAAACAAATAGAAAAAAAATCAATCTTCATAAATGCAAAATAAAAAGAAAAAAAAAAACATTAAAGCAAAAGGAAGCCGTCCGGAACTCAGGACGAGGGTGAACTGCTGACCACAAAAGCCAAAACAATAGGAAAACCAAAATTAGACAACTGAAAAGGCATGACAGTGACATGTCAGTCAAAAGGTACTAACTGGACTCTCCTAAATACATTCTCAAGTGGGTGCCTTTGCCTTATAGGACATGATGCAGCATATATGACCCAAGCATCATTTAAGTGCTATTTTTTTTCCTTTTAAACAGAAACTCATACAACAGATCATATTTCTAGTAATCAAATACAGCCAATTATAAACCGCTGGCAGATTACTATACACCGCACACAGTATATACAGTCAGCATATAGTTACAGATGCAGCAAAGAGATCATTGGCTATAACTCATGAGTAGTGTTGAGCGAGGCACCGAAATGTTGGGTTCAGCAATGTTCTATAAATGCTTGGCATCTGCAGGTTAGATGCAGTGCTAGGGAGCTCCTGGAAAACATTAATACAGCTATAGGGCCTGTTCACACCATATTGTTAACCTTTGCTTATACCGCTAATAGAGGGCTCCGATGGAGGTTACAATGGCATCAGTCACCCATCGGGTTATACATTAAAAATAAATGTTAAAAATTTGATGTGAACATGGCCCAAGCCATACAAAAAATGGAAAGGGACACTGGAACGCAGGGGCTGAGGTGATTTTTGGCAGTATTGGGGAGAATGAATGAAGTAACATGCTCTCACCTTCCCTGCTCCAACTCTGGTGCAAGTATCCCGCAGCTCCGGTCCCGGGCCCTTTCTGGGTCTTAGTGGGGACCTGGAATGGGAGGTGTTAGGCCCTGGCCTGGCATGTCACAGGTCCCCATCAGACTCAGAAGCAGCCAGTAAGGGGTACAACTCCCATAACCATCTGTCAAAAATCACCCCAGCCCAGAGTTCTCCTTAAAGGTGAAACTGCCTAGTGCAGGGCCTGTAGGTTTTGCCCAAAGGGGTTCTATTATATAATAAGTTCAGCTCTGATATAGGTCTTTATAATATAATACGTATAATAAACCAGATAAACAACTACTTCTCAGTCTGCAGTAACTCCTTCTAGCATGTAACACCACTGACGTCACGTCTAAACCACTTACTTCTGTTTTCAGGGGTGCTGGTGCAGCAATCGGATGTCCAAGTGTCAATGACGGGAAGTGAAGAACTTCAGGGGCCTGGAAAACTCAGCAGCTGAGACTCTGACCATTGCACCACTGACTAATGAAGGAGCTAGCATAATCCTGCACACTATATACTGTCAATAGAAAGCTGTGGTGCTCCTGCTGCTAGTAGGATGTAAACTAAAGCACTGAAATCTATTCCAACACCTCAACGATGGTCTCTTATAAACAGGGAGCGCTCAACAGCAATAAACACTTACAATGATACCTTAACGCAGACCGATACACTCAGCTCTGCTGCGACTTTGTGATAGCTGGAGAAAATACAACCCTAGCAGAAAAGAATCTCAGACTCCAACTGAAGCATCAGTCTGTACCCAGACGCTTCCTATTATTGTGGGCCATCTGCTATCACTTGCTCTATGTGGGCCTATTTTCCAAGACATATGGAGCAACTAGGGGTGAGGGTGAATTACAGACTTCCCACTACTATGCCACTGCAAAGATGGTCACACACTTTAGAGATCAGCGATGTGTTATGCTTCCCTTGCAAATATAAAAGGCAAGAAGTGTGGAAACTCACCAAGCAAATCCCTGTGTAATGACTGCTAACCATGAAAAGATGGTGTTGCTGATCCGCTTCTGGCTGCCTACCAGCTGCAACAACTATGGCCTAGAGCTGTGTTATGCTAGAGGAAAATATATGGCTGCATCAAACCCATTTATGATCACACTTTTTTTTTTTTAGTCCATATCAGTAGGGAAAATGAATTACGGGATCTCTAAAAAGATATCACTTAAAAAACCATGATCATTATAGGTTTTTGGATATGCGGACTGTCCATCCAATCTGGGAGTAGGGGGGAAGGGAGGCATGTTCAGAGTGTTATAGTCATAGCGAGAGAAGAAGTGAAAGTGTCCGAGTAATATGTAAGGCCTCCTTACCTGTGTCAGTGCAGAACACTCCACGTATTTCACTGCCTTCAAGTCTCGGGCCAGTTTCTCAGCTGTCTCTGGAGTGATTGGCTTCTGTTTGTTTTTTGCAAGTTTCTCGATTGTGGAGGGGTCATCTCTTAAGTCGATCTGTGTCCCGACAAGCAAGAATGGAGTCTTGGGACAATGATGAGTGATTTCGGGTACCCACTGCAAAATTCAATTTCAAGAAAACTTCTATCAAGTAAGGAAACTAGTACAGCACATTAGATGGCTCATCTAATCAAGGCCCACGCATAGGCCCTCATACTACATAAACATATTATGAAAGGAGGTCCCTTTTTTGGGACCCCCTTTTACAAGCCAGAACAAATGGTCGCTTTGTAGCAGCAGCAGCTGCTCTGGTGGACCTCGGGTGCCCTTGCATTACACGGAGAATACTTGTAAGGATGTGGCTACAATGCGGTTTTGCAGATCATGTAATGTATTTGTTTGATGTTTGAAAAAAAAAAAAAAAAAAAAAAAATTATATATATATATATATATATATATATATATATATATATATATATATATTATACATATATATATATATATGAACCCAGCCTAACATTGTCAGATCTGTCCAGCCACTGACCACCACACTGTAGAAGCTACTTTTCGCTACATAATAGAGCAGGAACCCCCTCCCCCCCCCAAATGGGGGACATATGGACAGTACTTGTTCTAAGAGCACCAAACAGCAGTACAACTGCTTTGTCCTGTCCTGGTGCAAACATAGCACCACCTCTCAGGTTGTGTGTGGTACTACAATTCAGCTTTATTCACTTCAATGGAACTGAGCTACAATACCACACCCAAACGAGGACAAAAGGGGTGATGTTTCTGGGAGAAAGCAGACTTTTTTTTTTTTTTTTTTAAAGCCTGGACAATCCCTTTAAGCTGATAAAAAATTAAGCATCATCTGACACGCTGAGTAAAAATAAAAACGCACGTTACCTTTTCTTTCACATTTTCAAATGAAGATGGAGAAACCACGGAGAAGCAGACAAGGAAGACGTCTGTCTGTGGATAGCTAAGTGGTCGTAATCTATCGTAATCTTCCTGTCCTGTAAGCAGAGTTCAGCATTCATTATTCACAGCCGGCAGTACAGGATGACTTGTACAGAAACATGAACAGCAGGTATGAGGGGGATCAGGTGCACTATTTTTCCCATAATTCAAAGTCTCTATTGTCAGTCTTGGGAAAAGTCTTATCAGCATACAGTGACTAGTAACAAATGCTGCCTGACAGATAAGCAGTGAGAATCTTTCCTCAGGATATCTTTGCATTGTGCTGTTACTCCTAGTATTACTCATGTAAATCTGCAACTGGGCACTACCATTATAGTGATCAGTCTTCAGCGTTTGGCATTGTGAATTCTCTATAACAATAATAAATAAATTCTGCCAATAACAATATGTGTATATATTTACATACATACATAAATTATTGGTGAAATTTATTTAAAGTCTGCTTTAGTACATTCACTTACCTGCTGTGTCAAATAGTCCTAAGGTATAAGGCTCGCCACCGATCATAACTGTGACAGCATAGTTGTCAAATACCTGTGAGACAGAAGACAACCATTAGTGCAAATCCCATCACGCTGCGTTACATCCAGTACTGAACAACCCACAGAGAGTATTCTCAATTACCGGCACATTATGGTTTGTAAAACGACAAAACTCTGAACTTATATCACACAATAATGTACAGAACGGTACACTTTGGACTGTAATACTAGCATACAGAAAGTAGACAGGGAGACATCCCCCCATAACAAGGGGTCACTTTCTAGTTTGTCCATTTATGACGTTATGATGGACGGAGCACCAGGATTGTTGGGGTTCTCTTGCAGAGTCTGAGACAGTTTAAGTAATCACCCCTCAAAAATAGGCTTCAGAACACTAAAGCAGCTGGACCCTTACACACAAAGCATTGCTCATACTTACCGTTGGTACATATTCTGAGGGGAACTTGTTTGTTGTGTATGAAATTAGCAGACATGTTTTACCAACGGCTCCATCTCCGACGACCACACACTTAATAGTCTGCATGGCGGCAATCTTGCGTTGTCAGTCTCCACACTGCTGGCTTAATGCAGACCTGGAAAACACAAAAATGCATAAATGACTGAGAAAACATCAAAAGCAAAAGATAACATATCAACATCCTTATCGCCTTGCTACATATAGTACCGGTGACTAGAAGGACAAGAAGGTGAATGGGCCCTGAACACAAAGTATATACACACCCACATGGCATGGTCCATCTCTATCCAGGGATCAGTAAATGTGAACAATTACACCGCCCTTATGAGCTCTCCTAACTAGTCAAGAACTGGGACAATGGGATGGTGAGGATATGTACAAACTTCTGTGTCACCGGCTGACACAAATATTTGCACTCTTCATGCTGCCAATAACTCTGCGTGTAATGCACCACAGCGGCGGCTCTATAGACAAACCCAGCACACAAGGAAAAGGTTCAAGGCCATTCCCACACTATTTCACGGGACGAGGAGGGCCCGATCAACGATGTAAACGAGCGCCAATCTGCTAGATCGCCGCTCGTTTACTGGGCCTATTCCACGGCCCGATGATCGTTGAGCGAGGGCTGCAGGGACATCATTACCGATGTCCTTGCAGCATACATTACCTGTCAGGTCTTCTGCTCCGCTCCGTCCTCCTCCCCGGGTCCCGCACGCTCTAGCTTCAGAATGGCCTGTCAGTTAACAGGCCACTCAGCCAATCACAGGCCGCGGGGGTCCCGGCCTGTGATTGGCTGAGCGCTCCGTCAGCTGACAGGCCATTCTGAAGCCAGAGCGCGCGGGACCCGGGGAGGAAGACGGAGCGGAGCAGAAGACCTGACAGGTAATGTATGCTGCAAGGGCTGCTTCTCAAATCGTCAGTCGCCCACCGCGCACTGCTATTCAACCGTAGCGATGCGCGCTGGGGGAACGATGATTTTAGGTCTGGCCCTAAATGAACGATCAGCCGATGACACGATCATCGGCTGATTGTTCTCTCTATTTCACAGAGCGATAATCGTTACTGTGGAATAGGGCCCTTAGAAGCAAACACCCCATGGGGTCCTGGAATGGAATAAGAACATCACATGATCCTCAGCGAAGGAGAAGGACAACCTGTTAGGCTTCCAGTAACCATCAGTACTGAGAGAGGACTTCTTCTTTAAAGAGGACCTGTCACCCACGGTGACGGGGTGACAGGCTCCTGACCCCCCGTTAGAGCCCCCTATACTCACGTGATCCCGCCGTGTCCCGCTTCTGGAGATGGTCGGGTCACGGAGATATCGGCGCCCGAAGCCAGGCGCGCGCGCTCTTCAGATGAGTCCAACACTCAAGAGAATGACAGGAGAGTCCAGCGCTCCGTCATTCTCTATGAGCGTTGGACTCATCTGAGGAGAGCGCGCGCCGGGCTGCAGCAGCTGAGATCTTCGTGACCCGACCATCTCCAGAAGCGGGACCCAGCGGGATTAGGCGAGTATAGGGTGCTCTAACGGGGGGTTGGGAGCCTGTCACCCTGGCACAGGGGGTGACAGGTTCCCTTTAAGGAGCACACTGACGGAGAAGTTATGTTCTGAGCTCGCTCGGCCTCCCCCTTCCCCCCTTGGAATTTGCGTGTTTATACGGGATCAATGCTTCAGGTGTGACTTTCATTTTAAAAGATTAGTGACGAAATGGAAGGTGGGGAAAGGGGTTAAAGTCTCCAGGGTAGAAATTCAACAAGGAAATGGCCAGAAGCGAAGATAAAAGTCACATGGTGATACAAGGTTTGGTCAGAGTTATGACAACAGGCGTCATCGTACAAAGGGAAATCATTCATTAATTGAGAGAAATTAAAAATAGGTTGATGACCCATGTGGTCTGAAGTAGGACTCGGCAAAGCTTAGAAAAAAGAAAAAAAAAAAACTTTCCCACCATAGATCTCAATAGTGGACGCCACCCCATACCAATGGCCGATGTTGTGGGTCTGACCCACCACACTGGAGTGTACAGTATGTATATGTATATATATTATATCATATATACATATACACACACAGCCGGGTCAGCCGGAGAGGCATCCATACACCGGCCATACAACCTCAGCTGGCAGACAACTATTCCTCCATTTCTGGGTTATGATATCTAGAGATTAACAGTGTCTCCCAAATCTATGGTTCTCCAGCAAAACTACAACTCCCATTATGCCACAGGTTTAGGAAAACACCAGATCTACAGTTCTTGTAAGACGGCCCTGCCCCCACTCCCACAGGGCATCATCCTAAACCTGCCTCCACAATGACCTACATTTGGATAGTGACATATGGAACAACATTCACGCTCCAGCGGACGTATTCACTGCATGAATCACCTCCAAGAATCAATATACTCACATACATATACTAACCCAACTGGATAACATCACCTCCAAGTAACCCAGTCACATCACACATTGCACATTATAGAACACTGCTGCTTATTTCTACTGACAGGCCCTCATTGTTCTCCTTTATATGAGGCCAGGTCACAGCTCTACAGGCAGACAACGTACGGATCTTCTCACATAGCCCCATTTCGCCTTTATTATCGGCAAACGCCTGGTGAATACATCACACATATTCATAGAGCCCCAGTGATAGGAGAGAGTCCTTCTGGACAGTGTTGGCCTGGAGCGATGCTGTATGGTATATATGTTAGACCTTTACATTGGGGACACAGTCTAAACATAAAAGGTAAAATGCAGCAGACACAGCCTCATACGGACCCTACTACACCTCCATGGGCTAGGGACAAGGTGTCCCCCTCATGGGCATTTCGAAGGACTTTTGTCTGTGGGAGCAGATATTATATATTACATATACACACACATATATACACACACATACAAATACATATATATACATACACACACACACACACACAAACAATAAAAACAATGTCCTTTAAAAGTAGATCAATACAACACACAACATACAGAGCTACAGGATCACTGTATGAATTGGGGAGATTTCTGCTTCTTCCAGGAACCAGGACCCTTCCCCCCTTATACAGGAAATCCCATAGGAAGTCAGTGGAATTCCCCGATCTCATATACGAGAGGGGGATCTTTCTGAATAGCTGACACTGATGTAACAGAAAACAGATCTGCTATGACAGCAAAAAATCATCTAGAGCCGCCATTAGCTATTCATCACCTATACAGAGGCAGATACATTCTCCTGGTATAAACGCCAAGCATCTGATGGGTTACTGCAGCCATGAGGGTACTACCCATCACCTAGAATACTATGCAGTCACTTAAAAAGTACCGGACGGAGGCAAATGCCAAATCTATTGTTGCAGAACATGTCGGCAGTGTAAAGAGTACAGAGAACTAACCCGGGGGCAGCATCAGGCAGGGAGCGGGGCCGGCAGGAAACAGATTGCCCGGCTCCCTGCTCCTACATGCGCACACCCTCTAGGCTTGTCACATGGCAGCCATAGGTCAGCAGCCGGGGAATCTGCCTTCACTTGCCGCGGTTAACTAATAAAAATGAGAGGTGACATGGGTGCCGGATCACCTGTGAGTCACCACATGATTTGCTGCCTGTACACAGCTGAGACAGCGAATCTATGGGCTGAACCCATGTCACAACGCCTCAATGTTATAATTATTGGGAGTCAAGCATGCCGGAGCGTATTACACTTACCGCCACATCTACTCCATCACAAATACAGCAAGGATGGATGCTTAGAGGCTATCGGCCAACAGAAAGACCCTTCAAGTGGCAAAAGAGGAAGTCCCACCCCATCCCCAGAAGAAAGAGGTGCAGACTAAAGAAGAAGACGACACACAAGTTTCCTGCACTCACTTCCTCTCAGAACCACCGACAGTCATCGCTTCCTCTTTCTTACCAAGTGTCCCCGCGTGTACTGAAGGCCTTATGGAGCGGGAGACTTCCCCATGACCTCATGTTTTTGTTAGTAGACCGGCCACAAGCACACGCAGCTGTGGACGGCCGCTGGTCTGGGCTTTCCTAGGGCTGTTTGCCCTTTAGGCCACACCCAATGCTAACAGACAGAATCAAGGCAGATCAAGAACACGGCCATGTAATCACCATCGACAAATATGAGTGGAAGCGTGGGTCATGTGGCGGAGCGTCGTGATTCTGAAGGGAAAGCTCTTTATACCTCAGCATGCAGGGGGACCTCCACTATAACATTTCTTCTTACCGCTGACATTCGCTACATCAGGGGTACTCAACTTTTAGTAAAGGTCCACTTACCGGGGTCTATTGTCAGGTAAAGGTCCAAGCTTAACATCAGTAGTATATAGCCCCCCCTGTGCGCTCCCCCAGTAGTATATAGACCCCTGTGCGCTCCCCCAGTACTATATGGTGTCCCTGTGCGCTCCCCCAGTAGTCCGCCAGTCGAGGACCCCTGCGCTTTATGCTGGACCTCAGCCTCTTGCAGACATCTGTGAGCACCAGCAGCCCATAAAAGTTTCATATGTGGCCCCCCCGCAATCACATACATAAAGGCCAATAGGAGTCTACAGAGTTCAGAAGGCAATATGGTCCATATGAATGCTGCTCCTATTTTTTCCAACGTACATTGGTCCGAACACTGTCTAACACTGAAAACTACACAGAAGCGTTCCTAAGGATCACCATGTTTAGTCAGCTGACCACCACCATTTTTTTTTTTTGCTTAGGCCTGGTCTACACATTGGCGGCTGAGACGGTAACCCACACAGCCTGGGGATGTCCTGCCATATACTTTAATGTGACCTTAACAGTCAGTACTTGTGGACAAGTTACGTGGACGAGGCCTACTACTACATAGGCCATTCCTGTGTGTAGATGGAGGAATACGTTTAATAAATATACTTTATAAAAGCTGTTTATTTTAACCTGGTTTTCTCCAGCAAAAAAAAAAATAAATCTTTGAAATAAACTGGTGCCAGAAAGTGCCAAAAACCTCCAGTCTTCCACTACTTATCAGCTGCTGTATGTTCTGCAGGAAGTTATGTATTCTTTCCAGTCTGGAGAGGAGAGGTTTTCTAGGGGGGGGGGGGGGATCTGCTACTCCTCTCTACAGATCCTGTAACGGACAGAGGTGGCAGCAGAGAGCACTGTGTCTCTCAGACTGGAGAGAATACATCACTTCTTGCAGGACATACAGCAGCTGATAAGTACTGGAAGACTGGATTTTTTATTTTATTTTTTTTTTTTAACTAGAAGTAAATGACAAATCTCTGGCACGTTTTGATACCAGTAGTTTTAAATTTTTATTTTTTTTGCCGGAGTACCCCCTTAAATTTATCATATTATAGTGACAACTAACAAATAAGTATTACAGTATAACTCCTGAGTGACATGCTTTACTGTACTGTGGCACCACCACAAAAATAATAAACACACAGGGTGACAACCATTTTGTGGACATAACTGCAAAACACGATGTGAAACGGGCCTAAAGCTATACAGAAAGTGGTAAGCTATACAGCAGGCACAGGGTTTTATATGACGGAGCTGGGTGTGCCCCACAAGACAAAGAAAATACATAAATCCTCAACTTCAAAAAGTCTTGTTCTTCTGTGATGATGGTTCCCTGGGTGTAACACCAGTCACAATTACAGAGGCAGACACAGGCCTCCAGCCAAATATCATGTATACAGAGGAAGGGAGGCAGACTGGGGACACGGCTGCAGGGTTGGCATGGCTGGCACAGATTACAGCATGGTAGACGTTTAGGGCATGAAAAAATACAGCAGCTTTATAAGTTATGTTTGGTTATGGTCAAAAGTCCCCTAGACAGTGAATGACCACTATTCCCATAAGAGATGAGCGAATTCACAGTATAAGGCTGCGTTCACACGTAACGGATCCGCAGCGGGTTTCTGCTATGGGTAGACAAACTTGCAGGAGGATGGACATCCCGCTGCGAGTATGTCCACAGCCTGTCCCGTTAACCCCCCGGCCGCCGGAGCGGGGACCAGGTATTCTATAAGCTCCGGCGGCCAGGGGGTTAAGGGGGCAGGATGCAGACAAATTCGCAGTAGCATGTCCATCCTGCTACAAGTTCGTCTGCCCATAGGGTGTACAGGGCAGGTATCCGCAGCGAGTTTCCATTACGTGTCAACGCAGCCTAAAAACAGTGAAGCACTTTGTAAGGCTGGGTTCACACTACGTTTTTGCAATCCATTTTTTGCAAAAAAAACAGATGAAAAAAATAGATGCATTTGTGTGCATCTGTTTTGATCCGTTTTTCCATTGATTTCCAATTAAAAAAAAAAACTAGATCAAAACGGATCCATTTTTTTTTTAACGGACACAAAAGGTCAGCTATGTTGTGTATGTTAATAAAAAACGGATCAGTTCTTTTTTAATAATGGAAGTCAATGGAAAAACGGATCAAATGGATGCACACACGGACGCCTTCTGCTTATAAACTTTGTGCCACTCCGGGTGCCTGGAACAGCTGGAAGCCGGACTGGATCCAGGTTTTTCAGGCAGACTGCTGAGCAAATGAAGTGCTCTGCTTTGTTTATAATGTATATCCACCCATCTCTAGTTCCCATGCCTGTTGGGGCTCTCAGGGGTCAGACCCACACTTATGAACTGACTATTCCCCATCCTGTGGACAGGGGACAGGCCCTTCAAACAGACTATAATTTTTTTTTTTTAGGTAAGCTTACCTGCCTACCAACTTGTACTTGAAACAAATGGGAATGAATGGATATAAAACGTAGCCACACAAGACTCCAACTAACCATTACAACAAGGATTCATAGTGTGACAGCCGATATGTGACTGATGGCTTCCCCCCAGGTGTCTGGTGGAATTACCGCAGGTTAATAAATGATGGCGCACTTTGTAACCTTGCGGCTTTATCACATTCCCCGCTATCCTCCCCTCACACTGCGACAAGGAAGCCTAATGAAAGGAAAGCAGGGACAGACAATGTAATACTTGTTAGGGCAGGGATGGACAGAATGCTGGCGATGCTAGGAACCAGTCTGATCACTCCGAGAGCCAATGTGACAGGGTAAGTGGCCCAGCGAGAACATTCCCGGAGATCAAGAGTACAATACAATGAGCACGGCGCCAACAGAGTTTTACTAGAACAAGGACTACTTGGCTGCTGAGATGTGTCCAGCCCATTCACAACAATATAAAAGGACAAACTATATCACCCTGTGTAATAAAGCCAGAGATCAGCTGACGGACAGGCACAAGCTTATTCATTGGGTAGTTTATATGTAATATATATCACTTGCCGGCTATATAAACGTAATGGGTGAATCTCTGCATCCATATTACAGCCCCAATAGTCTTAGCTGAACCCAACAGTATAACAGATGCCATGAAGCTCAGGTCATGTGACCTGCGGTCGGCTCCTGTGCCTGTAATACGGACGCCTGTATTATGCCTATCAGCTCTGAGCCTCAGGAAATGCCATCACACAGCAGACCATAGGAACATCATATCTACCGCTAGAAGTCACATGAGCGGATTTCACAATGCAACCGCATGGAGAAAGCTTAAGGAGCCAGTTACAGAGCTCACGTGCAAGCAAATTCCAGTCCAAAGGGAAGGTAGTGTCATCGTGAGCGTCAGTACAGGCTGTATCATATCCTACGTCAGGAGGAAACGTATGCAGGATACGGACACAGCTCTGGCCTCAGCTGACATCAAGAAACTGATCCCAACCATCTGGAAGGCGATCACTTTGATCAGAGATCGGATCAATATTTAAATTTTCAGTGACATTTCTGCTACGTGCAAACCTGACCATAAAATGTATTTACAAGGGCCGGCTTTGTGGATTCCCCCAACTCCCAACCATCAACGCTAGACAAAAAATAAAGGTGGTGGCACATGTAGATACACCCATGTAATGACACCTTATGAACAGAAATCTTTCCACTGTTCAACGGCGAACACTGAGCCTAAAAACAGCAACAAAGACAAGAGGGAAGAGTTATGAAAGCTGGTGCACAGGAACATGCGGTAGTAGGCAGCGTCTCCATTAATAACAGGGCACCATCCATTTGCTTGTACAGATGAGTAAGCTTCCACAGAGTTAGGGCCCTATTACACAGAGCGATAATTGGCCCGATTCAAACGATTATCGCTCTGTGTAAAAGAGACAGCGATCAGCCGATGAACATTTCTTTAGGTCCAGGTCTAAAATCATTGGTAGTCATCACTATTACACATAGCGATGCATGGCCGTGGATTAAACAGTTAAAGGGGTTGTTCGGCGATAAAAAATTATTCACAGAATAACACACATTACAAAGTTATACAACTTTGTAATGTATGTTATGTCTGTGAATGGCCCCCTGCCCCGTGTTTCCCCCCGCCCACGCTAGACCCGGAAGTGTGGTGCATTATACTCACCGCATCTCGTGTCGTCCACGGTCTCCGATCCTCAGCAGTGACGTCTTCTTCGGGAGGCCGGCGGATCTTCCCGAGTGCCGGCCGCCCTCTGCAGCGTCATTCGAAGCTCAGCCGCGATTGGCTGAGCATAACTGTGCTCAGCCAATCGCGGCTGAGCAGCTGATGACGTGGCCGCGTCATCAGCCGCTCAGCCGCGATTGGCTGAGCACAGTTATGCTCAGCCAATCGCGGCTGATCTTCGGATGACGCTGCAGAGGGCGGCCGGCACTCGGGAAGATCCGCCGGCCTCCCGAAGAAGACGTCACTGCTGAGGATCGGAGACCGTGGTCGGCACGTGACAGGTATGTATAGCGCTTCCGGGTACACGGGCGGGGGTGGTGGGACACGGGGAAGGGGGCCATTCACAGACATAACATACATTACAAAGTTGTATAACTTTGTAATGTGTGTTATTCTGTGAATATTTTTTTATCGCCGGACAACCCCTTTAATACATTACTTTTCCACGTTCCCGACCAGCGATTGGCAGAGCGGCCTGTCAGCTCATATAGGCCGTTCTAAAGCTGCAGCGTCGGGACGCATGCAGAGCAGGAAAAGACCAGGAACCAGGTTTGGGTTCGAGTCGATCCGAACCCGAACGTTAGCGGTGGCTGCTGAAGTTGGATAAAGCTCTAAGGTTGTCAGGAAAACATGGATACAGCCAATGACTATATCCATGTTTTCCACATAGCCTTAGGGCTTTATCCAAGTTCAGCAGCCGCCGCTAATCAAATGCCGAAAGTTCGGGTTCGGATCGACTCGAGCATGCTCCAGGTTCGCTCATCTCTAGTAATAAGTGAACGCTAACAATATATAAATATACAGCCCTTGCTAAACAATTATTGGGCCATGTAATAGACTAGCAGATCGGCGCTCGTTTACAATATTGATCAGGCCTTCATCGACCCCTGTAATAGGACCCCAAGCCTGAGTTTGCGTGATCCCATACTATTCAGAGACATTTAATTGCCAATAGTTTGGCTCCAATCATGTATAGTCACTTGCCATATCTGACACCTCCACAACAATTTTGGTAAATCTCCCGCAAAGTGTAAAACTTTTACTTTTAAAATAAAGCAGAAATAAAACAAAGCTAGTGAGGCCATTGCTCAGCCATAGCGGCCACATGCAGATACTGACCGTGCTGAGGAGGCGGCAGGGATACAAGCCTCCCGGATACAAGGCTGGGCTTTGTTTCTTGCATTTTTCACATGCCTTATTTGTATGGTTTGTGAACTCACATAAGAGCTGGGAAATCACCAACCCAAACAAAAAAAACATGCTAAAAATGCAACCAAACTGCACCGTGTGAACCCAGACAAAGAGTTTCTCAAGGAACCTTGGTGTATTCAAAAGTATGAACCCTCTAGGCCATGAACAAAGCAAACCATGCCGACCCCAAAACTCAAAATGTAGCTTTTATGTAATGTACAACTGTAAAGATGGATCATACACTGTGCAGAGCAATGATGGGGAACCTGTGGCCCTTCAGCTGTACTACAATTCCCATCATGCCTGGTCAAACCTTTGGCTGTTTAGGCATGATATCCAGGAATTGTAATTTTTCTAACAGCTGGAGGGCCGCAGGTTGCCCATCCCTGGTGTAGAGAATCAGCGCCTCTCCTGCTGTTTGAAAACTACAATTCCCTGCATGCTTTTCTGGTATCTGGAGAGCACGGGTGTGGATGAGATGCAGTATGTGGTTGGGGCCCTCTCAGGAGCCCTGAGGACCATCAGGATATACAATAATCAGGTTTCAGAGAACAACAGGAAAGGGCCTGTCAGCCGCCCCTCCCCCACCTCAGCACTCATCAATATAGAGGGTGACTGTGCTGACACTACAACACTACTATACTATAGCTGAATGAACACAACACTGTCATTCTAGGACACCAGAGGCACTGCCGAACCTTACCTAGCTCTGTTATATGCTACTCAAACAAACACATTAAATAAAGAAAACTGAAATATAAACCTACGCACATCTCGTGCCACAACCCCATACTGATAGAGATGAACAAATTTACAGTAATAGTGAAGCGATTCATTATCTCTGCAATCCGCTCATCAGCCGGCTCTTTTTTAGCAAACTTCTCCCAGTTTCCCAGGAGTGGATCCAGCTTTTCCCAGCTTTTCCCCCGGGGAGGAGCGGCACTGAGTTAATAGGCAGCAAGCTGATGATTGCAGAGATAAAGAGCTTCGCTATTACTGTAATAAAAGGAGCCGCCACCAAATTCATCAATGTTCCCCAACCCGTGGTGCTGCAGCGGCTGCAAAACTACAACTCCTAGAAATGCCTGGCCATGCTAAGGGTTGTAGTTTAGCAGCAGCTACAGAGCCTTAGGTTAGAGAACACTGAAAAACACCAAACCTTACCTAAAGCGCACATGGTTTCATCTTGTATAAACCATCTCCCAATAACTTTAATAGTCTATGGCAGGCATGGGGCACCTGTGGCAAAACTACAATTCCCATCATGCCTGGACAGCTAAAGCTTTGGATCAGACATAATGGGAATTGTAGTTTTGCCACAGCTGGATGGCCGCAGGTTTCCAATCCCTGGTCTATGAAACCATTGACTGAAGCTAAAATCCGAGTATGCTGTGGATTCCATCATGGGAACACACCCTTATCGGGCTTTAAAAAAAAGAAAACAGCATTTTTATAGGTTTCTATCAGTCACACACGTATGAGGATATGTGACTAAGGAGGGACCATAGGGATTTGCTAGACTTCCTGCCAGGCTTCGCACTGAAGATCCCTATGATCATCCTTCTCTTCTCTCAGAGAAATGGCTGATAGCTGAGAACAATAAATGGCATTCATCCAGATAACACAGGAAAGAGTCTATAGGTTTGGGGTCTCTGTAAATGGGACCTTTCCCGGTACCCTATAAACATTGGCTATGCACAATTGTTAACATTCCCCCAAAATAAGTCACTTTCACTGGAACAACGGCGGAAACTGAGGAGGCCGAGGCGTGACCTATGACAAAGTCTCCTCCGCACAAGGGAGAGCGGCAGGAACGGCCCATTACACACAATAACTTATTTATAGGTCAGTAAACTAAAACCTTGTGTGTTCAAGGCAAGGAATAGTCCCAACACTGGTCCCATAAATCACTGTCAACGAAGAATTATGTCTGAAAGGAAAGACCTGATCCACCATCTTATCATCCCACCGATCAAAGCCGACTGACAAAAAGATGGAAGAGAGAAAACCATCAACGGCAGATCTGGTACAGGAGCTAAATCTATTATCAATACACTAACATGTAAATGCTAATAGTAACTACAACTCCCAGCATGCCTAGGGTCAAGTCAATTTAGCCAATTCTCATCAGCCATATCATATATGACCTAAATGTAGACAATCTACATAGATCTACAATCTATCTATTATTCATATATGACCTAGGTATCAGATATCACAGACGAATGTCGCCACAAGAGTAAAAACTTCAGTGCATCAGGTCCACCATAAGAGTGAATGGGATGATGTCCAGGCATGATGGGAATTGTAGTTTTGCCGCAGCTGGACGGCCGTGAACTAGGAGGACAGAGAGTACGTCCATCACTATACCTATTCACAATATGGCAGGGCTGAGGTGTAGCTATGCCTGGCTCTTTACTCAAAAGACTGGAAACCTATATGGGTCTCACTGTAATACGGTGTCCCCAACCTCTCCAGCTGATGCAACACTACAGTATTCAGCTCTCAGGGCATGAGGAGAATTGTAGGTTTACACCAGCCAGGGAGCATTGTACTAACACTACTAGGTGGCCGGTGACTCCGGAGAAGAGCTATATCACATACAGGTCACACAGTCTACACCCCTCTAACCAAAAGAAGAGAAAAATTGGATTTCTTGATGCGATTCAACAAAGTAGAAAGCCATATCCGCCTAAACTTATACTGCTATTAACATAGGAAACAACTATAACTAAAGATGACTGACAATAACCACAACGCTGGGCTGATGGATGAAGAACGTCCCTGTTGCCCATAGCAACCAATCATAGTGCAATCCAAGATAGAAAAAACAAGGCTGGGATGGACAGGAAGAATGAAAGGCGAGAAAGAGCGAAAAGGAATAAAAGAAGCAAGAAGAGAAGAATGAAGAAAGGAAGGCAGGAAAGGAGGAAAAGAAAGGGAGAAAGAGAGGAAGAAAGGCAGGAAAGGAGGAAAAGGGGAGAAAGAGGAAGAGAGGCAGGAAAGGATGAAAAGAAGGGGAGAAAGAGGAAGAGAGGCAGGAAAGGATGAAAAGAAAGGGAGAAAGAGAGGAAGAAAGGCAGGAAAGGAGGAAAAGAAGGGGAGAAAGAGAGGAAGAAAGGCGGAAAAGAAGGGGAGAAAGGAAGAGAGGCAGGAAAGGAGGGGAGAGAGAGGAAGAAATGCAGGAAAGGAGGAAAAGAAGGGGAGAAAGAGGAAGAAATGGGAGAAAGAGCAAAAGTAAAGAATGGAAGGAAAGAAGGGATGGAAGAAAAGAGAAAGGAGGAGAGGAACAAAAGAAAGAAAGATGGGAAAGGGAGGAAGGAAAGGAAGGGAAAAGGGAGGAAGGAAAGGAAGGGAAAAGGGAAGAAAGAGCAAAGTAAGGAAGAAAAGGAGAAAAGGAATAAAAGAAGGAAGGAAGGTAAAGAGCAAAAAGCAAAAAAAGGAACAAATGGAAGGAAGGAGAAAAGAAATAAAAGAGGTAAAGGAATAAAAGGAAGGAACATAAGAATAAATAAATGGAAGGAAAGAAATAGAAGAGCAAAAAGTAAACAAAAGCAGAGAGGAAACACAAACCAGGCAGCTGCTCACCATGTTTCAGAGGAGTCGTGTTATACTTCTGGGTCATATAAAAGGGTTTTCTGGGATACAACAATAAACATCACAGGTGCCCCAGTCACGTGATGCCTCCATGCTTGCTGGTTGATGTCCATAGTGATGTAGCCTGGGGTCACCTGACCTGATCACTACCCCACACTCCAGCATGCAAGGCCCAGGATTATGTGCTGCTTGTCCTGGTGCAATTCAGAGGCCAAGTACAAATATCTCCTATATAACACTGACACCAACATATATACACAGAGACACCCTGAGCCATCCTGGCTGCTGACAGTCAGAGACAGCACAGGACGGCAATGCCTGGTACCATCACTGAGGCTGTCCTCACTTCACTGCCCCCCAGCTGCTGTATCACCCAGCTGTCACAGGCTGTGTGAGCATGCCAGGGTGGATAAAAATCAATGATTTTTTTAAAAAAATCAAAAAAAATCGGATTTTTTTGATTTAAATCGGATTTTTTTGATTTAAATCGGATTTTTTTCAATAAACTGCTTTTTGAGGAAAATATTTTACCATCCAAAGGTTCTTCCATCATGAGATAAAGCGGAGTTGTTTAACTCAGTAGAATAAAGGCTGTATATGTTCTCAAATGTTACAACATGAACAGAGTTGAGAAAAAGACCTTAATCCTATTGTTCTACAAACCTATGAATACAGAATCATCCCCTTCAGTACCAAGTCCAAGAAGTTAGACAATATGTTTCTGATTGTTTGGACTTTTTTTTTTTGTTTAGCCAAATTAGTTAACATGGATGTTTGTTTAAGCAAATAACGTATGCTGTAATGTTGTTATTGTTTCAGTTGAATAAATCCATTTAAATTGTTATTAAGTTCAGGATTATTTTTCTCCTTCCTAAGTACAACAGAACAGTGGTGTCCAAATATGAATGATTAACCCATTAAACTGGGGAGAAAAAAGTAATATAAAAAGTGATTCTAAAAATCTTCATCTACTTGCATGTTAAAGTAGCAAGAACTAGTTTAGGTAGAAACTTTGATTTAAATCACTGATTTAAATCAAGCCTTCCTGACTAGTGATTTAAATCGTGATTTAAATCGTGATTTAAATCAGTTTGATTTAAAACAAATCCACCCTGGAGCATGCTGGGAGTTGTAGTACAGGCTGAAGTGATGCAGTAGGGTGACATGTAGCAGCTGCCCCTCCTTCCTTCCTCCCCCCTGGCTGTGTGGGCATGCTGGGAGTTGTAGTCTAGGCTGTGAGGATGCAGTGGGGTGACATGTAGCAGCTGCCCCTCCCCCCTGGCTGTGTGGGCATGCTGGGAGTTGTAGTCCAGGCTGTGAGGATGCAGTGGGGTGACATGTAGCAGCTGCCCCTCCCCCCTGGCTGTGTGAGCATGCTGGGAGTTGTAGTCCAGGCTGGGTGTGAGGATGCAGTGGGGTGACATGTAGCAGCTGCCCCTCCCCCCTGGCTGTGTGAGCATGCTGGGAGTTGTAGTCCAGGCTGGGTGTGAGGATGCAGTGGGGTGACATGTAGCAGCTGCCCCTCCCCCCTGGCTGTGTGGGCATGCTGGGAGTTGTAGTCCAGGCTGGGTGAGAGGATGCAGTAGGGTGACATGTAGCAGCTGCCCCTCCCCCTGAATGTGTGGGCATGCTGGGAGTTGTAGTCCAGGCTGTGAGGATGCAGTGGGGTGACATGTAGCAGCTGCCCCTCCCCCCTGGCTGTGTGGGCATGCTGGGAGTTGTAGTCCAGGCTGTGAGGATGCAGTGGGGTGACATGTAGCAGCTGCCCCTCCCCCTGGCTGTGTGGGCATGCTGGGAGTTGTAGTCCAGGCTGTGAGGATGCAGTGGGGTGACATGTAGCAGCTGCCCCTCCTTCCTCCCTCCCTCCGGCCTCCTCCCTGCTGCATTTCCGCCCTGCTCCCCATCCCCCCATCATCATCCTGTGGCTGATCCATCACTGATCACCGCCGATCATATCGATGACAGTCAGTAGTAATGGAGCGCGGACAGACTGCAGCATTGTCCCCGCCCACAGCCGGGCGCCCCAGTACACACAGCCCCATCACACATAGCGCCCTGAGCAGAGGGGTCCCCTCCCGCCGGGTGTCAGGGTGCCGCCGCTGCTCCCTCACCCAGGCGGACACACCCCATCCCCCGGCTCCGGGTGACCCCAGCGCTGACACCGCCCAACACAAGAATTCCGGGTCACATCACACCCGAGCCGGGCGCCTCCCTACACCCGGAGCGGAGAGTGCGGCCTAGACACACACGGAGCCTGAGGGCGGGCGGCATTGCGCTATTACCCGGTCTCTGGATGAAGCCGGACGTCCCGGGTCACTGACACCCGATGCGGGGGGAGCCCTGTATGCGACGCTCCGATTATCCGCCCGGTCTCGCCTTCACACACCGGACCACTCTGACACCCTTCGCCCGATCGTTCCCTGACAGAAATCCACACGACTTCACCGGCCGGGTAACAGCGCCCACTTACCTCACTCTCTCCCCGTCTCTCCACCGGGCGTTGGCAGCTCTACACAGGGTTTCCTGGGCTGATGGGCAGGGGCAAGCAGAACGTCACTACGTCACCGCGTTCCAATGGGCTGAGATTGCAGTATAATCTATGGAAAGATACAGCGTCCGCCATCTTTATTGTGGGCAAACATAGCTTTTTATTAAAGGCAGAGCGAGAATTATCGCACGGATCTCTTGATTGTGCCTTTTTATCGTGTCTATTTACATTGCACTTCGTATATATGGCCGTACCTGGAAACAAAAAGTATATAACCAATGAAAAGAATGAGATTGATATGCCCCTGTCAAAGATGGCCGTGAGAGTGCGTCATTTCCGGTCAGCTGCAGGCAGCTTCCTCTTTATCGAGTTTCAGGCTGGCGTTTGAACTATAGGGGTGGCTATGTGCATTGTGTGCTGATATTATCCTGAGGGGTGTGCCCTTATTATTACAGCTGGATGGCGATGTGATAGCAGGTAATGTAGTATATATATGACCGTTTTCTCCAACTTGTGGCTTTCCAGCTGATTTAGGGCATGATGGGAGTTGTAGTTTTGCACCATATGGAGAGCCACATGCTGGGGAACACTGATATGTGCACTGTGGTGTAACTACAACTTCCAGCATGCCCCAACATCTCATTGTGTTCTGCACTTTTTTCTATTTCAGGATCTGATTCTTCTCTGATTTAGTCGGCTCTTTGGCATCATGGCGGACAGAAGTAGCAGCGACTGGATGAGGGATGTGGCGTCCTTTACTTCTAGTCCTAAATCCTTCTTACTGAACGTGGCCGCCGAAGGGTTTGTGGACGATCTCTTGAAGGACCTTAAAAGTGGAAGTCTGAATGAACTAACTAAGGTATGACGTGTTACTACATCTAGCGTGCATTGTCCGTCTTTAACATGAGTTATCAGTGTTGAATTAGTGGGGGTACGACTGATGCCACCCCCTTCTCCCCCGGCTTCTATTTGGGAGTGGCTCTTAAAGGAGAAGTCCTGTGAAAATTTTTATTAAAGTATTGCATTGCTTCACAAAAGTTATACAAATCACCAATATACACTTATTACGGGAAATGCTTATAAAGGGTTTTTTTCCCTGCACTTACTACTGCATCAAGGCTTCACTTCCTGGATAACATGGTGATGTCACTTCCTAGATAACATGGTGATGTCACTTCCTGGATAACATGGTGATGTCACGACCCGACTCCCAGAGCTGTGCGGGCTGTGGCTGCTGGAGAGGATGATGGCAGAGGGATGCTCAGTGTCCCTCCAGTGCCCTGTGTCCCTCAGTGTCCCCCTGCCATCATCCTCTCCAGCAGCCACAGCCCGCACAGCTCTGGGAGTCGGGAACGTGACATCACCATGTTATCCAGGAAGTGACATCACCATGTTATCCAGGAAGTGACATCACCATGTTACTTAGGAAGTGACATCACCATGTTACTTAGGAAGTGGCATCACCATGTTACTTAGGAAGTGGCATCACCATGTTACTTAGGAAGTGGCATCACCATGTTACTTAGGAAGTGACATCACCATGTTACTTAGGAAGTGACATCACCATGTTACTTAGGAAGTGACATCACCATGTTACTTAGGAAGTGACATCACCATGTTACTTAGGAAGTGACATCACCATGTTATCTAGGAAGTGACATCACCATGTTATCCAGGAAGTAAAGCCTTGATGCAGTAGTAAGTGCAGAGAAAAAGCACTTAATAAGCATTTCCCATAATAAGTGTATATTGGAGATTTGTATAATTTTTGGGGGGGCAATAAAATACTTCAATAAATATTTTCGCCGGACTTCTCCTATAATTGTACAACTTATCACATGACAAGAGGTTCAGTATCTAATCAGTGGTCGATCTAAGCGCTAGCACCCCCCCCCCCCCCCCCCCCCCCCCCCCCCCCCCAGTCACAAGAACGGGGCTCCTGTGTCCACCCCCCCACCCCACCCCCAAGTGAATGAAGCAGTAGTCCAGCATTTCCTGAGTAGAGCAATTCAGTTGACCTCTATTCTTGTGATTTTTGGGGGTCTTAGTAGTCTGACTTAGACACTGTGGTTAGTTGAAAGGTTGTAATCTTAGGATACACTCTTGAATTCTTAGGATTGGTAGGGGTCTTTGTGTTTTAGTGGCATCGTCAACTAATATGAGTGAAGTTTTAAAGTGACTGTACCACCAGGCCCAGGCTGGAGCACTGGAGGCAGGCCAACCCTCCCTTAGTGGGAAGAAACCCCAGCCCCTCTATGATACGGTTCCATTGATTCTAATGGAGTCAGGTCATGGAGGGGCTGGAGTTTCTTCCCACTAAGGGTGGGTCGGCCGCCTCCAGTGCTTCTGCCTGGGCCTGGTGGTACAGTCACTTTAAGGCCCCTTTACACCAAATGATTATTGGCTGCACCAATAATCATTTGGTGTAATGGTGCATATTAAAAGACCACAATTGGTCGACATGCATGATGTATGATGAAAAATCACGACAGCGATGGTCTGCTGAGAGTCACTCCATGCAATAGGAATGGCAACTGCAGACCATGGGCAGTCCCTCCGTTCTCTGTCTGTGACTGAAATGGCTCTGACAGTGAGCGGGGAACGAGGAGGAAGCAAGCACTGACATGACAGTTCGGCGCTCCCATCCTCCTCAATATCGTGCCCTGTAATACGGCCTTTAATGTACATTCATATGTGCAAATCTAGAGTGTGACTTTACCCTTAGGTTACATTCACAAGTACCGTATCTGCTGCAGATTTTACACTGCGGCTCTTTGGTCCATTGTTTGTGTAATCAAAACAAATCAGTACATTTAATATCAGTTGCAGAAAATCCGCAGCAGATCCAGCAGTGTGCATGACTTGTTTGACACCACTGTCTGTCATGTGTAAGGTAATCACCCAGAGCATACAGGAAAGGTATGTATTATATTGGCCTTGTCTGGGTGGTTTCTGCGAAATGGAAAAATGCATATCCCTGGCGAAAAAAAAGGGAAGACACGGTTGTGGTCCTGTATCATGCGCAGTAACTGTATGACATGTTTCTCTTCTAAGCTCAACTGTGTCTACTCAGGACATGGCTATCTTCAACCACCGATGTCGGCCATGTTAAAGGAAAACTTCATCCAAAATGAAAGTTTGGCTGCAGGTATGGGAACATAATAAAGAAGCTCTACTTACCTGTCCCCGTGCCACCGCAGCACTGCGTCACAGGCTGACTGACCACCACTAGGCTCCAGTTTCTCCTTTGCTCTGGTTTTGTCACGAATCAGTGGGAAAGACCCGCTCAGCCAGTCAGTGACTGCAGCCATGTCCGGCCCCAGTCACTGACTAGCTGAGGGGGCACTCCTGAGCCTGGGTTGTGATGTTCCAGGAGCCCGTGTGGGGGTTTGGGAGAGGTAAGGCAGCACTGCAGGGGCATAAGGATGGGTGAGTAGAGCTTCTTTATTATGTTTCACACCCCATTATCTTCAGCTGATTTTTCATTCAAAGTGACTGTACCATCAGGCCAGGGCTGAAGCACTGGAGGCGGGCCAACCCACCCCCAGTGGAAGGAAACCCCCACCCCTCTATGACACTGCTCCATTAGAAGCAATGGAGCCGTATCATAGAGGGGCGGGTGTTTCCTCTCACTGGGGGTGGGTTGGCCTGCCTCCAGTGCTTCAGCCTGAGTGTGGTGGTACATTCCCTTTAAGTATTCGGTGGCTGTTTGTTGTTATGCAGAAATTCACCTATTTAGCTCTCTGGACCAAAATTACTTTAAATGAAACCTGATATGACTTTCATCCTGTCTGATCCACAAATCATCAGGGTGGTCCCGGGCAGCTTCACCCCAAGCCATCAGACTCGATTGATTTGAAGACTTAATTGTCCCTCTCATTTTGAAAAACTTTTGACTTATCAGAAGAATTGATTCCTAATGTTTAGTCCCTGCCCAGTGTCTAGACATTACCTGGAGAAGAGAGCAGAAGGGCATGTCATATTGTCACTGACCTTATGAGAAAGTCTTCCTGTAGATATCTAGAGATTGTTCTAGGTCTCAACACTTGGAACTCTAGCAGTCATGTCAGAAGTTTCTAAATTACAAGGACACTTTAAAGGGGTTATTAAAGATTAGAAAAACTACTTTCTTACAAAAACAGTGCCACTACTGTCTTTAGGTTGTGTGTGGTATTACAATTCAGCTCCTTTCCCTTCAATGAAACTGAGCTGCAAAACCCCACACCTGAACTGAAGGCAGAAGAGGTTCTGTTTCTGGAAGAAAGCTGCTATGTTTATTTAAGCCTGGAGAATCCCTTTAAAACAATAAACATCTCCCTATATCTCATCCTTGTTATAATCCATCCAACCTGCGGTGACTTGTTTTTTTCAGTTACATTTTTCTAATAAATCCACTGTGTATATTTCAGGTTACAATGCTGAATCTGTTCTTAGAATTTCCAACCCTTCTGTGCCCAGAAAAGACATCAGGCGATATTACCACAGAGATCCTGATGAATATTTTACAGGAGACGCCAGTGAAGAGTATAACCTTAAGATGCCACCTCCTGTTAGCAATCGAGACCATTCAGATCGCTACCGATAACTTCAACTGGAATTGCAAAACGGCCCAGGAGTTTGCCTCGCTGCTGATGCACATCATATCAGACGTCAATGATAAGAAGCAGGGGGCAGCCAACAGGCCTCTACGTGTCACGGCCTGCGAATGCCTGCGAGAATTAGAAAATTGCTACCCTGGGCTCCTCTCCCAGAGACTGGAACAACTATACACCCTGCAACAGCAAGAGGTGTCTAGTGCACATCAGTCCTACACCATACTGTACAGCATAGCTCTGAAGAATGCTATACAGCTCCTGGCGCAGAAAGACGGCCCTGCTAATGGAGCCCTCAAGCAAGTGCTGATGAGCAATGACAGCTTCCTATGGAATGCTACAAAAGACATGAAGGAATTACGACCTGCGTCAGGGGAACAATTGTTCCTGCTCCCCTCCAACAATGAGACCAAAGAACTCAAATCCATCCTGGCTCTGCTGTTAGAGGACTCCTATCTCCTTACACCTGTGTGCCAAAACGCCCTGTTCTGGCAGATCATACAGGTAGTGGCTATGGTTCGCACCATATCCCCGGTCATCTTTAAATCACAGCTTGTACGGTTATTCGGTACAATGGATATATCGTGTTTTCACAGTATACTGCAGATGAAAGCAGTGTTTACAGACAGTCTATTCACAGCGGAGGATGAGCACTTCCTCCTCCAGAGACTGGTGGGCATGACCCTGCACCCCTTGCTCTCTACGCCAGTCAAGTTATTCTATCTAGATTGCCTATTGCATTTTCCAGAGAACAGACCCCTCAACTCCAACCCTGGTGAGAACCTGCCCGTTCTGCTCACCGTCTACATGACCTCCTCCCTGTTCCCTAACATCTTCAACGACTGCAGCACGATGCTCTGCAGACAGAACTTGTTAAGTATGGTTTATCTGGAGAATGAGGGCTTTCATGCCGAGAGGGGTATAGGATTCTTATATGAACATCTCATGTCTCTGTATAGCATGGTAAACAGAAATGCCAGTCAGGAAATTACGGCCACCTTTTTCCGCGCAGCTTACCTATTTGTGCGATACTTTCACTTTTGCGAGAAGCACATGGAGAATCTGACCAGAAGCCTCCTAAACCTGTATAAGGACAATAGCACCTTGGCCCCATATTTCATTAATCTGATTCATCAGACGCAGACCCTGCTAGAATTCCAGGCTTGGCCGGTCTCTTTGTCCAAAGCGTTACAAAGGCAAATAGTGGAACTTCCCGTAAATCTGTTAACATTGAAGAACCTTCCATGGCATCTTAAGGTTCTTGCCAAAGTAGCCCAAGAGAATACGATCCCACAGACATGTACAATAATGTTCCTGAGGAGAATGGTGTCTCACTCAGATCTGTGTCTTAAAGGAGACTGGGGGCTGGGTAACGCTCTGTTGTCCGTGTGCAAACACATCCTCCAACATGAACATCTCCATAAGGTGTTCATGCCTTTGGCGGATCTCTTACAATATCTAATGCATCAGTTTGCAGACATTGACATTCAAGACCGATCCCGCTTCTATTACATTCTCCTTACCAACGTGTCCGGCGACAAGCTCGGGAAAGTTCTCAACATGTCACCTACTGATGGCCAAACCAAGACTCGATCCTTGTCTTCGATTATGACAGAAAGTGAGAACTTCTCCACCTTACTGACTATCCACAACACCAAGAAGACCGTTCTACAGTTATGTCCAGTTCTTGATCATGCAAAAATTTTACCAGCTCATCCGGAAGCGTCTACAGGGGGGAACAAAGAGGCCGATTGCTCCATCGAAGAACATTACCAACATCTTGCTCACCATCGATCTTCCTTACTTGCCTTAAAGTATCACTTGACTTTCAAAGGAGACATTGAAGAAAAGTACCAGAAATTATTCTGTATTGTTCTCCAGTTTGATTTAACAGATAGTTTTTATGAACCAATAGGTGCCATCAATGTCCCATGTCTGTATGTTGGTCGAAAGCCACCTGTAGTTATGATAAATGTGGTCCCAAAGGTTCCCCATCCATCCTATTTAGTTGTGAATGCCACATTCAGCACCCAAGAAGGATTGACTTATCATACACAGCTTGATCCGCTGCCTATATCGTTCCCAGAACTATTTGTCCCGTTCCTATTGCCTGCGTCTTGCCACCTATTTGACAAGCTTTGGCATGCCCTAAAGGCAGATGACCTGAAAGACAATGAAGAAAGCATATTTAGCGGTAAGATGTCTGAATCATCTCTCCATGATGTTGTGCTGTCCCATTTCTCCAAATTTGTTGTGTCCCATCACGATCACAAATACAAGATCGGTATAGTCCTGCCCCCGAGGTCCCACATATTGATGTGTGCTCAGGTTCAGGATGACACTGCTCAGTTCCACATTAGAACTGATAACTGGAAACTACTGCCCTTCCTGAACACTCACCTTCTGGACGTGTCCTCTAAGACGTGATCAGAGACATGGCTGCTTTGGGAAATTAAAGTTTATATGGTAATAATCCTGACTGCTGCATCGGCCTCCGAGCTGTGTGATTCCAGAATAGATGTTCTACAAAGCTGTGATTTTATTTCGTATACTGGTATATAACTATTATAGAAGTATCAGTAAATTATATATTTTTGATAATGTGTTCTAGTTGTGGTTTTAAGTATAATATGAGCATCATGAAGTCACAAGTGTCTGTGTGTACTGTTATAGGACGCTTCTCTTCCCATGTGTCTGAGAACTAGACAGCCTTATAGACTTGCATTAGGGGATCTGTCCAGATCATGGGATGCAGCCAGGAGATAACATATTATGAAATATCAAGTTTTTCAAGTGACAAGTGAGTTTCAAAGTGATTTTAAGGCAGCCTATAATGACAATTTAGGCCTACTTATCACCACTTGTCTTTCATCCAGGATAGTTATAGCCTGACATTGATGTGGTTCTGTATTCTGCTGATGCAGCATATTGTAGGTACAGTTACAGCAGGCTCTCCCCCCTCCTGGCTTGAGTAATGTCCCTTTGGCTGGGATACGACATAGCTGTCCAGCTCCAGTAGCGCCCTCTCTATAGTATGAGGCTCAGCTAACATAATGGCAGGAGGAGGGTGTGGATGCTGTATTTTTCATCTTTAAGTTGAGTGTTAGGGTATGTGCACACTAAGAAATTCTCACAGATAACTTGCCAGGAATTCCACCGCTCATCCCCACACGCTGCTATTTCACTCTCCGCCTGTCCCATAGACTCCATTCTATGGTCAGGCAGATTCCGCTGTCTGGCCAAAGAATGAATATGTCCATTAAGAGGACGGTGGAATCTGCCTTACCACAAAATGGAGTCTATAGGACAGGCGGAGAGTGAAGCGGGAGTGCGTGGAGATGAGCGGCGGACTTCCTGGCAAGTTATCCGCGAGAATTCCTTAGTGTGCACATACCCTTATTTTGAAGGGGGAAAAAAAAAGTTACACAGACATGAACTTTTGATCACCCAGGGTCTGGTTGTGCACCATGGATTAGTAAACCGGGCCAGAAGAAGCACACATCTGAGCACTTCTCTTCCTGGCTCGCTATTCTGTCTGACTGCTTGCAGGAGATTGGCTCTATAGACTTACAAACAGAACCTGATTCCGGCATGAAACCATGGAGAAAAGCCATCTTGTCTGAGCTGTTTTTAACAGCACTTTGTGATGTGTTTTACAGCAAGTCCGATGGGCACAGACGACAAAGAACAGGAGCTTTCCAATTGTGAGTTGTAAAACATACTGAGCTACTCTGCAACCTTTTCAAGCGTGATAACCACAGACAATTTTTCGGGCCTTTGGGCAACAGAGCCTCGTTGGGCCCCTCATCCATCCACCATGCACAATCACCCGAGACTCCACTAACCTACACATGTTACTGACACTGACTGACCCGCAGCATTTACAGCTCATTCTTCTCCCTCTGTCAGGCTGCTCTCCACACTGTAAGGTTGAGGACCTCGGGTAATGTAATCAGGTTCTTCACCCTTCTCTCTGTGCAGGTCCTGCTCCGTCTCCAGTGTCTTTTTATGTTCAACGCTCACCCTGCACTACAAAGGTCAGGCTGAACATTAGAACACCAGGCCCCTCTCCCTCTCTGGGCCCCAGTACACCCAGTGCTGACGCCAACCCTGGTGATTACACAGTGAAGGGGAGGCTGAGATGTAAGTTTCATTTGTTGTCTTCTCTATCTAGTGGTGTCATCTTTCACTGTAATTCTGTACAGATCACTTTCCAGCAGTCTCCTTATCACCACAGACAATAGAAAGTCTCTGCTTAAGGCCCTATTACACGTAACGATTATTGGCCATTACGGACGATAATCGTTCTGTGTAATAGAAGGCAACCATCAGCCGACATTAACGTGGTTATATTGGACGTATTGTGGCGCTGAATGGCACGAGTCACAGATAATACAAATAGCAATGTTTTAATTGTCTCATAACACGTTTCAGGGTCTGTGCCCCTTTTTTCAAGTTAGAAAAGATGCTCTGTGGTGTTGACACTTATTGGCTTACTAGAAGTCCCTGATCTTGTGGCTCAGAATCTCGGATGAATCTGGACTGGCTGCTGTGGCTTTGTTCCTATCTTCACTCATGGTGTTTTGTGGTGTTGTACTCTGTGTACAACGTACAAAGGTGAGCATACCAATTTTGTGCCCCCTTTGCTCTATGTTATGGTATCACCCTATGGCACCTATCATGTCTTTTTAGCCTACTTATGTGTGTGAGCACTAGAATATCATATAGATGGAAAATCAAATCTCTATCGGCCATATTACAAGAAGCAATGTAGAGGAGGATCAGCGCTTGCTTCCTCCACTTTCTCTGCTCGCTGTCTGTGCTGTTACACGCAGAGATATCAAGTGAGGAAGGGGCAGCCCGAGCGATCTTCAAATTATCCAGACAGGTCATTCAAATAAGCACCAGTCTGCTGCCGCCGTGCATGTCAACTAATCGTTTTACATTATTATATATAACCTATTACACCTGCAGCAAAGTTTAATATGTAAAAAAAAAAAAAGTGTGATGTAAGTCATTTGATACATGACCGAGTCCCTTTAAAGACTGTGCCTGGCAGACACTCTGTGATAAGAAATCCATTTCTTTTTATATTTGCCAAGTCAAACATTAAAATATTAACATATTAGAAAATAAAATCATTTGTCTCTTCACACAGCTTATAGACAGATGTCTTGATAGAACACAGTCTTATATAACACAGATCCCCTAGCTGATAAGGGGGTGCCGTCCATAGGGCAGGGTAGGGCATAAGGAGGTGGTTTGGTCTTGGATACATACAGAGGATCAGTAAGGACTGGGTTAGTTCATCAGTCCTCTGAAGTTGGGCTCCGCACTGGAAGGAAGAGCAATCTGCTCATTCAGTAATTTATCAATAATGTTAATTTCAGCATCTCGCTTCTCAATGTTCTCAAAGGGCGTCCAGGACATGTCGTGTTGCAGTTTGTAGGCGGCAAGAAATTCATGAGGACAGCTTGAACCCCAGTCCTGCAGAGAGTGGGGAAATAAAAAGGGGTTACTGAAATTAAACGAGTTCAGATATAATGTTTGTATACAAAACAATCTGCAGGAGTAGTTCACTTTTACCCCTGCTGGTGGGATGTAGTATTACAGGCATTGTGAAGACTGTGGGTAAAAGGGATCTGTGGCCACTCAGCCCTGTAAGGAAAACCTTTGATACAGACTTATAAGTTCTGATCAGTTGGGAGAAGCATGCAGCAGCGTGCTTCACTCCCGGACTTCCACTCAACCTGACCCATTGCTTTATGTGACACCTGCTGAGTGATTCCATCTCCCCCCGTGCGACTGATCGAGAAGCCCCCAAAACCGAGCCCATTATTGGCACAAGGCACACACCTCACACCATCTGCCACACACCTCAGTTTCTCCATTAGTGACAACATCCACCTGGACAGACACTACATGTCAAGATGGTGATTTAGACTTAAAGGGATGAACATATATCTCCTATATATAGATCAGTTTAAGTAACTTGTCTGTAAAATCTCACAGCATAATCTGCTGGAAAATAAAGGGAATCTAACAATATGAAAAATCACCAAGCGTTACCTTTGGGGAGAGAATGGAGAAATATCTCTGCCCACTTTCCCGTTGATAGAGGTAATAAATGTTTCCCGGTTTCTTCACAACGTTACAAGCAGCATGGTGCAAGTCAGCATCTCTCTTGGCTTCTTCTAATACCTGAATATATAAGGGGACATATTAAAGTAAACTTAAAGGGGTTATCCAGCGCAACAAAAACATGGCCACTTTCCCCCTACTGTTGTCTCCAGTTTGGGTGGGGTTTTAAAACTCAGTTCCATTGAAGTAAATGGAGCTTAATTGCAAATCGCACCTGAACTGGAGACAACAGTAGGGGGAAAAGTGGCCATGTTTTTGTAGCGCTGGATAACCCTTTTAAATAGACATGAATGAATCTACAGCATTAGTGAAGCGCTTCGCTAAGCTTGGCCGTTGGCTTGTCAGCCTTCTGCCTTTGAACTCCACTTTAGGTGTCTAAAAAAGCTGGCTGCAGTCCTGGTAAAAGTTTCCCAAGACTGCATCTAGCTTTTCCAGGTTCCTGGAGCAGAGGTCAAAGCCAGCCGGCTGACAAGCCAATGGCTGAGCTTAGCGAAGCGCTTCACTAATGCTGTAGATTCGCTCATCTCTAATCTGGAAAAATGACTATACATTAACCGAGGTCTTTGATATGTGGTCAAGATACCTCCCTGAACTTTAATGGGTATAATCACTTGCAAAAACTTTTGACATGTCCTAAAGATATATTAAAACTTTTGACTAGTCTGAGTCTGGGTGTTCCGACCCCCACTGATTGTTAGCTAGAGACCGGAAAAGAGATTTGCTTGCTGGAGACAGGATCCATTGTGATGGATGGAGGCCCATTTACCTGTATAGTGCATGCTGCCACCTACTATGCAAGGTGCTACATATAAGTAAATAAACAGCCCTTTCATACATGCTGGAGGTCCATCTGTCGACATCTACACCAGTCAGTAAGTGATAGCATATCCTACCAATATACCATCACTATCTATGGTGGGGAAAACCTCTGTACTTCATGTCAGATGTCACTTTCACGTCACACTTACTTACCTTTCTTGCTTGCTCCTGTAACATCCTGATCTGCTCCGCTATAACAGTTAACCTATTACAGGCATTGGCCCTTATGAAGTCATCTGCCTGTAGGACGGAAAAACATGAACAAGTATTTAATATGTAAAATATTCATTGTAGATTTCAGCAATTTTATACCATGTGCTCTTTCCACTATGCTCAACACCAATGTGTTCTATGAACTGTGTCGACCTGCAGTACCAGACCCAACCTTTGGGCAAGTGTTGCGCTGTTTCTGGTAAATGCAGGGCACTCTGCTAGTGTGCTGCGGTATACATCTCCATACCCTTTTAACAGGTTGGCAACATATACCACCAACAGACAGGGTATTTTTTAGGGCTTTGATACCAGTAGCCTATGTGCAGAGCCCAAAGTGTACCCAACTACATTAATAGTAAATAATTAAACATGCTGCTATACACTGGTTTATGGCGGTAAATGTTTCTCGAGGCCGGCACGGTTATGTGATTGTGAACAAGAGTTATGTTCTACAAGCGCCTGTGGCTGTCAGGGCATGCTGGGGCGTGAAGTTCTGCAACGGCTGGAGGGCCACAGGTAAGCACGGGCGTACTGTCATTTTAGATATAATCTATGTGTTATCCATGGAGTGCAGACCCGGTGTTGATAGACGTAATGCTGCCTGTCTGCAATCCTAGGACAGCTGAGGTGCCCAGCATACATGTGTTATACTGACAGGTGGAATGTCAGGCATATCAGATGTCCAGATTATTGGTTGCCATACTAAAGGACATTGGGGGAGATTTATCTGGCTCAGTTGCCCCTAGCAACCAATCAGATTCCACCTTTCATTCCTCACAGACTCTTTGGAAAATGAAAGGTGGAATCTGGTTGGTTGCTAGGGGCAACTGAGCCAATTTCACTTCACACCATGTTTGATAAATCTCCCCCATTGAGTTCATTGTGTGGCCCGTATCACCCAGCACTGGGGAAGCCACAGTACATAGAGGTGGTACAGTTTTCTACAGCAACACAAAGAATATATCCATACATAGAAAATCTGATGGGGCATGCCACATTTTTAAAGGGGTGTTCCAGCCATGAATACCTTTAAAACAAAGGGGGTGTTTAAAAAAAAAAAAAAAAAAAAAAAACTCACTCACCTTCCCCAATCCCCTGTAGCTCTCAGTCCTGACTGCTCATTGGCTAATGGTGCGTTTACACAGACAGATTTATCTGATGGATTATTAAAGCCAAAGCCAGGAATGGATTTGAAAAGAGGAGAAATCTGAATCTTTCCTTTATAGCCTGCTCCTGGCTTTGGCCTTAAAAATCTGTCAGATAAACCTGTCTGTTTAAACACATCATAAGGCAGGTCACCGCTGCAGCCAGGGATAGGTTGAACAGGCATTTCCCACAAGGTCAACATCTCAGAAGAAGGTGTAAGAAGCATAGATTGCGAGGCGCAGAGGATGGGGGCAGATGAGTATTTTTTTTTTTTTAATTCCCTTTTTTTAAAAATTCCTGTCAGGAATGTTCCTTTTATATAACAAGAAAGTAAAAGGGATTGTCTGGCCACGTAAACATAAAAAAAAAAACACTCAAAAACATCTAAAATAAAAATAATAACACTCATCTTACCACTACTCCACTGTCCCGGGTACTGTGACAGTGCTCACTTCCTGGCCCCTATTGACACTGATATGTGACACTGCAGCCGGTCACTAGTGCATCGCTATAGTCGATGATTGGCTACAATGGTCACATGTCTGTGTGGAGAGGGACAATAAGTATAAAGATCAGCGGGGCACCCAGGAAGCAAAAATAAAAGTAGTGTGTGATCTGTAAGCAGGCTTATTTTAATATTTTACACCATTCTGAGCAGTTAAAAAAAAAAAAAAAAACTGGCCAGACATCTATCCAGTTTTCTATATACCAAACTGAGAGGTCCCTGATCTGTCAGGTCCCATAATAATGGGCTTCACTCAAGTTTCATTGAATAATATTACTGTGTAAAATACTGACCTTCTGCACCTGCTGAGCGAGTTCCACAAGGTTGGAAGGATCGCCTATACGATTGGTTTGATAGGTGCTTACAAGCTGGACCCCTGCAGGCCTTGAGCTACTTTCGACAAGAGACACTAAAAATATAATGTAGCCATTGAAAATAGTTTATAACAGATCCAATAAAATAAACACTACAAATTAAATGACGGCTAACAAAAGTAAAATTCTCATTTTTTTATATATATTGCTGCCCTGTTGGTAAACATAATAAACAAGCTTATCTCTTCATGCTACCCCGGTGTCCCCTGTTGACTGTAGCTCTGCTACTTCCGAGACAAATTTGTCTCAGGAGTGACAGCCTGCTCAGCCAATCACTGTCCTTAGCACGGCCTGCGATTGGTTGAGCGGACTGTCACTTTCAAGATAAGTCAACTAGCTCAGAGGAAGCCAGCTGACGTAGGACAGACCACTTCCTTTAACGCATTTAACACTGTGATTTTCTGTGGGTCAGGCTGGTGATCACATGACCCAGTTAGAGTAATGAATGGCAGGGATGCAGCTGTGCTGCTGGAGTACTAGTAATGGTGAGTTCCATATATAGGCAGACACCATATAGCATACTAAAACCAAGAAGTAGCATACAGCCTGCACATCATGTGCCTGGGTGAGGTTCATATATGTATATACATCAGAAACATAGATGTACTATAGGCAGCTGCCATGTGAGAGGTGATTGATTATACCACCCAGCTTTCCTGTGCATATAAGCTGAGATTCTTATTTAATAACTTCACAGAAGAGAAATCCAATGGCTTTAACTTTACTTTAGTGCGGAAGGTGCAATTTCTGTAAAGTCCCAGCAATCCCTAATGCCCCCAGGTAATGTAATACACGTACTGTCAGCTACTCATGTTACACAATTATTCACCACTATGTGTTAAATAACATGAGATACATGTGCAGACACACTACCATTACCATACTTATACAACCTGAATCACACCATGATGATGTGCTACTCCACATATCAGTATATGGTAACAGGATCCCTAGTGAGGGGTAAAGATGAGCAAATTTACAGTACAAATGAAGCAAATCGCTTCGTTAGCTCGGTAATCTGCTTATCAGCCGGCTGCCTTTGAAGTCCATACCACTTTGTGGCGCTTCACCCTGGGTGCCTGGAAAAGCTGGACACATTCCTGGAAAATTTCGGCCAGGACTGCAACCAGCTTTTTCAGGCACCCAGGCAGAGCAGCAGAAGGCTGATAAGCAGACTGTCCAGCTAACAAAGCAATTTGCGTCTCTAGTGAGGAGTATTTCTATGTATTGATGATGTCACAGCTCTGGATCAGTGAGGACATTAATGAAAAAGTCCCAAAAAATACCCTATTGATCAGTAAAATTCTCAGGTTTGAGACCTAATACTTATTAGAAGGGCTAGGACACTTCGATAGCATATGATATGAATTAAAGGGCTATTCCAATCAAATATAACTTTTGATATGTTACAGCCCATGATAAGACTAACAATTCCTTCCATACATGTCATCTTTTCAGTCTGCTTCCCCCAGTTCTGAGCTGCTACTTTCTGCTGAAGACAAAAAACTGCGTGTGAGCTTTTCTCTCTGTCTCCCCCTCACACCCTCGGAAGGGAGGGGCAAGTAAGGAGAGAAAAGCTCACACGCAGTTTTTTGTCTTCAGCAGAAAGCAGCAGCTCAGAACTGGGGGAAGAAGACTGAATAGATAATGATTAGAGATGAGCGAACCAGGTTGGGGTTCGAGTCCATCCAAACCCGAACGATCGGTATTTGATTAGCGGGGGCTGCTGAACTTGGATAAAGCTCTAAAGTTGTCTAGAAAATATGGATACAGCCAATGATTATATCCATGATTTCCACATAGCCTTAGGGCTTTATCCAACTTCAGCAGCCACCGCTAATCAAATGCCGAAGGTTCGGGTTCGGATGGACTCGAGGATGCTCCAGGTTCGCTCATCTCTAATAATGATATGTCACTTCTTTGGGTGGACAACGGAATACGCCAGCAAATATGTCTATGGAACGGGCGGAGCTTCAAGCGGAGGCAGTCCGTCAGAATCCGCTTGAATTCTGTAGTCTGCATGTACTCTAGAACTACAATGTTCCTGAAGACTGCGCCAATGATGAAAGTAAAAACCTTACCTTCCTCCTCTGTGCCCAGTGCACTATAGGGACATATTAGCTGGTTAGATACCACACAGAAAATACACCGCAGAATACAGTATCATGCATGCGGATGAGATTTTTACCCCGCACACCATGGTCCCCTAATAAGTCAATGTCTGTGAACCCTAAATGTGACCTGAATCTGGATACCGGTACCCTCTAGTGTACTCAGCACACTATTCTCTATGTATTGTGCTATATATGCAGCTTGTATATAGAGGTATACAGCAAAACAATCACCGATCCCCATAACCTCCAACCTCGCTTAGTGACCATATGTACTACAAGTTATAAGACAGCAATATACTATTAAATCCCTTTAAGAACAAACTGTATAGGAAGGATTCAAATAATGGTGTTATTTATTAAAAAAAAAAAAAAAAAAACTACAATTCCCATCATGCCTGAACAGCCGAAGGCTGTTCAGGCATGATGGGAGTTGTAGTTTTGCAACAGTTAAGAGATACAGGTTAGAGAACACTGCTTTAAATCAATGTAGAAACCTCCTATTAAAGTAATAATGACACATTGTGATCCCTGGCTATATACTCTCCATAAACTAGTGCATATATATATATATACCAGTATTTACCTGTAGTGACGTGAGGACCCTGCCCGCTCTCCATGCTCTCTCTCCTGCAGTCGCTCTTTACTCAGACACGAGCATGTTACAAAACAGCTGAACTACCAACTGCTGGGAACCCTGACGCCCCGGCGGCCATCTTTGATAAGGGAAGCGGGACGTCATTTTTTTTTCTTTGTCATATAATAAAGTTATTTGCAGTAGAGAAATACGTTTCCTTTCACTGTAAAAGTTTTTTTTAAAAAACCACGTTGAAATACTAAACCTTTGCGTCAGACGTCACAGGACAATGTCGTTTTCAGGCCAATACTAAACATGGACACTCAGGCTGGGTCCAGGATCACGTGACGTGTTGGGCTGCAGCTTGGAATATGTGTCAGCGAAGTCTTTAAAAAGGGGCGGTACTATAGTCGGTAAGGACGGCATGACGTCGGAGGGTCACGTGACCTGGTAAAATGTGTAAGAGAAGGTATAGAGGCTGACTGAGGAGAAAGTAGGGAATACAGTCAGTCAGAGGAGAGAGAGGACATAGAGACAGTCTGAGCAGAAAGTAGGGAATTCAGGCAGTATGAGGAGAAATGGGCGTCAGAGAGGCAGTCTGAGGAAGAAAGGACCAAAGGCTGACAGGTGAGCAAGGGGAGGCTAGAGACAGTCTGAGGAGAAACGGGGGGAGGGGGGAGCATAGAGGCAGTCTGAGGAGAAACGGGGGGAGGGGGGAGCATAGAGGCAGTCTGAGGAGAGACTGGAGGGAGCATAGAGGCAGTCTGAGGAGAAACGGGGGGAGGGGGGAGCATAGAGGCAGTCTGAGGAGAAACGGGGGAGGGGGGAGCATAGAGGCAGTCTGAGGAGAGACTGGAGGGAGCATAGAGGCAGTCTGAGGAGAAATGAGGGAGCATAGAGGCAGTCTGAGGAGAAATGAGGGAGCATAGAGGCAGTCTGAGGTGAAATGGGGGAAGGCTTAGAGGCAGTCTGAGGAGAAATGGGGGAAGGCTTAGAGGCAGTCTGAGGAGAAATGGGGGAAGGCTTAGAGGCAGTCTGAGGATAAATGGGGGAAGGCTTAGAGGCAGTCTGAGGATAAATGGGGGAAAGGCTTAGAGGCAGTCTGAGGAGAAATGGGGGAAGGCTTAGAGGCAGTCTGAGGAGAAACGGGGGGGAGCATAGAGGCAGTCTGAGGAGAAACAGGGGGGGAGCATAGAGGCAGACAGGGGAAACGGAGAAGGCTTAGAGGCAGTCTGAGGAGAAACAGGAGGGCATAGTGGCAGTCTGAGGAGAAACGTGGGGGGCATAGAGGCAGTGAGGAGAAACGTGGGGGGCTTAGAGGCAGTCTGAGGAGAAATGGTAGGGAGCAAAGAGGCAGTCTGAGGAGAAATGGTAGGGAGCATAGAGGCAGTCTGAGGAGAAATGGTAGGGAGCATAGAGGCAGTCTGAGGAGAAATGGTAGGGAGCTTAGAGGCAGTCTGAGGAGAAATGGTAGGGAGCATAGAGGCAGTCTGAGGAGAAAAGGGAGGGGGGATTAGAGGCAGTCTGAGATAGTCTGAGGAGAAACGGGGGGAGCATAGAGAAAGTCTGAGGAGTAATGGGGGTCCTGGAAGCAGTCTGAGGAGTAATGGGGGTCCTGGAAGCAGTCTGAGGAGAAACAGGAAGGAGCTTAGAGGTATTGTAGAATGTCAGAACTCCACGATGACCTTCTTCACCATCTGCAATAGCAAACACTGAGAGAAAGCAGAGTATACAAATACATCACCTAGGATATTGTATAGAACAGTCACATGTCATCTGTCCACGAGGAATATTACACTTTTATGGAATTGGGCACATTTAGTGATAAGTGGCCAGTGATAGATGACTACTTGCCCCTCTGGAGGATTTTTTACATTTTTTTTTTTATTTTGTCCTTTCATTAGGGAACTTCCATACTACAGTATAACATCTGTGTATTGTATATGTTTGTTCGGCCTCACTGTGGTACACGTTTTATCTATGGGACTGAATAGCATGGCACACTGGGGTACTTTGGTTAGGGTTAAACAGCGATTGTTGTCATATATGAATCAAACAGCCAAAAATCTCTGTGTCACACTATTGTGATTGTACTGCACCACAGCTAAGGTAACTGAATGGGGTCACTACAAAAGGCCTAGACTGTGACTCAGCAATTATCTTTTAGGGTACGTTCACACTTACCGGATCCGCAGCAGATTTCATTTAAATAACTGAACACAGCATCAAATCTGCTGCGAATCCTGTAGGTGTGAACGAACCCTTAGGCCCCATTTACACATCCGTGTCAGTTTTTATTGTCAGGAAATCCTGATCAGGAGGCCTCAAATGGCATCAGGAAAGTATCAGGATTTCCTGACTAATCCGTTTTTATTATCAGGAAAAGCCTTCAGGAATTTCTGATCAGAAGAAAAAAATAGGACATGATGGGAGATGTAGTTCTGCAAACTGGATGGTCAAAGCTTGCAGAACTACAACTCCCATCATGCCCTGCTGACAGGTCATTATGGGAGTTGTACTTCTGCAACCTGGATGGCCACAGGCTGCAGAAGTACAACTCCCATCATAACTTCACAGCAGGGCATTATGGGAGTTGTACTTCTGCAACCTGGATGGCCACAGGCTGCAGAAGTACAACTCTTATCATGCCCTGCTGACAGGTCATGATGGAAGTTGTACTAATGCAAAACTGACAGTTTGGGGGGGGTGATCTCACCTGTCCGGGCTTCAGGTCGGCGCTGAAGGTCGTATTTGGTGATCGCCGGTGCTGCTCTGGTCCGGGGGGGGGGGGGGGGTCGCTGTCGCTGAAGGCCCTGGCTGGCTGTGATCGCCGCTGCTGCTCAGGTACGGGGGGAGGGGGGGGGCTTGGTCTTGAGTCGCTGTTGGTCTTGGTCTCACCTGGCCTCGCTCCAGTCTCCGCTCTGTGCGCTCACCTGGCCTCGCTCTGGTCTCCGCTCTGTGCGCTCACCTGGCCTCGCTCTGGTCTCCGCTCTGTGCGCTCACCTTGCCTCGCTCCGCTCTGTGCGCTCACCTGGCCTTGCTCCGCTCTGTGCGCTCACCTGGCCTCGCTCCGCTCTGTGCGCTCACCTGGCCTCGCTCCGGTCTCCACTCTGTGCCCTCACCTGGCCTTGCTCTGGTCTCCGCTCTGTGCGCTCACCTGGCCTCGCTCTGGTCTCCGCTCTGTGCCCTCACCTGGCCTCGCTCCGGTCTCCGCTCTGTGCGCTCACCTGGCCTCGCTCCGGTCTCCGCTCTGTGAGCTCACCTGGCCTCGCTCCGGTCTCCGCTCTGTGCGCTCACCTGGCCTCGCTCCGGTCTCCGCCCTGTGCGCTCACCTGGCCTCGCTCCGCTCTGTGCGCTCACCTGGCCTCGCTCCGCTCTGTGCGCTCACCTGGCCTCGCTCCGGTCTCCGCTCTGTGCACTCACCTGGCCTCGCTCCGGTCTCCGCCCTGTGCGCTCACCTGGCCTCGCTCCGGTCTCCCCCCTGTGCGCTCACCTGGCCTCGCTCCAGTCTCCGCTCTGTGCGCTCACCTGGCCTCGCTCCGGTCTCCGCTTTGTGCGCTCACCTGGCCTCGCTCCGGTCTCCGCTCTGTGCGCTCACCTGGCCTCGCTCCGGTCTCCGCTCTGTGCCCTCACCTGGCCTCGCTCCGGTCTCCGCCCTGTGCGCTCACCTGGCCCCGCTCCGGTCTCCGCTCTGTGCGCTCACCTGGCCTCGCTCCGGTCTCCGCTCTGTGCGCTCACCTGGCCCCGCTCCGCTCTGTGCGCTCACCTGGCCTCGCTCCGGTCTCCGCTCTGTGCGCTCACCTGGCCTCGCTCCGGTCTCCTCTCTGTGCCCTCACCTGGCCTCGCTCCGGTCTCCGCTCTGTGCGCTCACCTGGCCTCGCTCCGCTCTGTGCGCTCACCTGGCCTCGCTCCGCTCTGTGCGCTCGCCTGGCCTAGCTCCGCTCTCCGCTCTGTGCGCTCACCTGTCCTCGCTCCGCTCTGTGTGCTCACCTGGCCTCGCTCCGGTCTCCGCTCTGTGCACTCACCTGGCCTTGCTCCGCTCTGTGCGCTCACCTGGCCTCGCTCCGGTCTCCGCTCTGTGCCCTCACCTGGCCTCGCTCTGGTTTCCCCCCTGTGCGCTCACCTGGCCCCGCTCCGGTCTCCGCTCTGTGTGCTCACCTGGCCTCGCTCCGGTCTCCGCCCTGTGCGCTCACCTGGCCCCGCTCTGGTCTCCGCCCTGTGCGCTCACCTGGCCTCGCTCCGGTCTGTGCGCTCACCTGGCCTCGCTCCGGTCTCCACTCTGTGTGCTCACCTGGCCTCGCTCCGGTCTCCGCCCTGTGCGCTCACCTGGCCCCGCTCCGGTCTCCGCCCTGTGCGCTCACCTGGCCCCGCTCCGGTCTCCGCCCTGTGCGCTCACCTGGCCCCGCTCCGGTCTCCGCCCTGTGCGCTCACCTGGCCTCGCTCCGGTCTCCGCCCTGTGCGCTCTCCTTGCCCCGCTCCGGTCTCCACCCTGTTCGCTCACCTGGCCCCGCTCCGGTCTCCGCCCTGTGCGCACAGTTTTCATATATATTTTTTATATTATTAGTAAAGTGTAATTTCTATTTCTTCCAAACACCCCTTTCCCTGTGTCACTAAGTATTTTTATTATCATTATATGCCAGAGACCCACATCCTGATATACAGTCTGCACATTAGTGCTGTGGATCAGTCTGACCATGTCTTATACCAGGCTCATGCCTTACCTCTGCTATGTGCTTTGCCTTTATCTTTCTTCCTTTTAATAAAAAGTGATTATCACATAACACACACAGTGCATGAGCCCGGCTATAGAGCGCACACTGGGGGAGATTTATCAAACATGGCGTAAAGTGAAACAGGCTCAGTCGCCCCTAGCAACCAATCAGATTCCACATTCCATTCCTCACAGACTCTTTGGAAAATGAAAGGTGGAATCTGATTGGTTGCTAGGGGCAACTGAGCCAGTTTCACTTCACACCATGTTTGATAAATCTCCGCCACTGACCGCACAGCAGGTGTCATGCATAAAGTAAGCCCCGCCCCCTGCAGGAAAGATGGAGGAGTGACAGTTGGAAGGGTGCCCTACAGGAAATACATAGGGAACAACTGACTGACATTATATGGTAATAATACATCCCCATTATACAGATCTCACCCCTATCACCATTTCTCTCCTGTATCATGTAACACACTTACTGATACATCTGCTCAATCCCATCTCCACATATACAGCGCACTGTGTACTCTGCTATAATCTCCACCCCCTATCACCTCTTCCCCCACCCGCCCTACCCCAATACTATATTGGATGGTAAATTTGGACTTGCCTAATCCAGGTAAAATGTTGATCGTCCATCTCCTGCAGGGGCTCGTCCTGATCCATGTCCATCCTCTGTAAGTATCAGAAATCCACAAACGTCACAAGAGAAGGAACATTATATGGAGAAAATGTGTTCAAAATATCAAAAGGAAATCAGGTGTCAGTGATAGATGATACTTACTCTCCAACGCAAACCATCTCCTATCAGGATCTGGTCGGCAGCGGCTGAAACAGAATTCCGTCGTGATGTCATGATAAAACTTTATTGACATATTTACATTAGACACAACCAAGAAAACTATTATTAGTAGTATTATTTTTTGTTTATTTTATTCCATAATAAATAAATAAAATGACTGTTAGTATAAAATGTGTATTGTTAGGGCTTATAACGTATAGATCTACCCTCTCAGCAGCCGTATTATAATATGGCTTATACTAAAATATGATAGACAGATAATGTCTGATGCTTCATGTCATCGCTCCTCGGCTGCTCGGCCTGTGTAAATTCTTACTGCACCTATAGGGGGAGATTGATCACACATGGTGTACAGTGAAACTGGCTCAGTTGCCCCTAGCAACCAATCAGATTCCACCTTTTATTCCTCACAGACTCTTTGGAAAATGAAAGGTGGAATCTGATTGGTTGCTAGGGGCAACTGAACCAGTTTCACTTTACACCATGTTTGATAAATCTCCCCCATAACGTTTAGTGTTTGTGATCATCGTGAGTGTTGCAGACCGTTTTATTGGAGCACAGGGATGACCCAAGGGGATGTTGGATTCTTTATATAGTGCGATCAGCCCTGGGATCTCTGTCATTTGGAGGTCAGGTGTTTTGTCTTTGTCCATTTTGGGGTGTAGTAAAGGAGGTTGTATGTACACGTGGGTATTTAGCTGCCATAAGTCAGAGAAGCGTTCAGTATGTATGGGTGGGACATACATTTCTTCTTAGCTAGAGCCATGACACATCCCTAGTGCGATCACAAATATCATCTATAGGTGCCGTTGTATTTCTAATAAAAGAAAAAAGCTACCAACATTGTGTCTCTGTGTCATGTTATAATAAATGTGTGATAGTATAGATGAATGTGGGTGATAATGTCTATCATGGGTTCACATGGGAGGATGCCTGAGAATGTATTAGAGACCACCCATCAGGCTTCACAATAGACATTACACCTATAGGGCCCGTTCACACTGCGCATAAGTGGTAGAATTTCAAGTGGAGTCAAATTCTGCCTGTCCTGTTGATTCAATAGGATTTCTCGCATGTCAATTCTTTGAGCCGAGGCGCATGAGAAATCCTATTGAAACAACGGGACAGGTAGAATTTGCCTGCTCAGGGTACAAACTCACTGGGATCCGTGTCCTGTACCCCCTATGGGCAGACATACTCGCAGCAGGATGCACATCCCGCTGCGAGTTTGTCCGCAGCCCGCCCCGTTAACCACCCGGCCGCCGAAGACTATACGTCACCTGGTCCTCGCTCTGGCTTGCAAGCCGGAGCAAGGACCAGGTGATGTATAGGCTCTGGCGGCTGGGGGGTTAACAGGGCGAGCTGCGGACAAACTTGCAGCGGGATGTGCATCCTGCTGCGAGTATGTCTGCCCATAGGGGGTACAGGTCACAGATCGCTGCGGATCCACCCAGTGAGTTAGTACCCTAAATGTTCTGCCACTTTGGCACAGTGTTAACGGGCCCATAGGGATGTTTATAGTATAGTGAATTGGGTGATGACATATCGGCGGTCAACTATACCAGTCTAAAGGATGTTTGGCTTCCATTGAGTTAATGGGGGTATATTTGGTGTATACATCTGACACCAGGGGCGTAGCTAGGATTCATGGGGCCCCATAGCAAAAAACTGTAAGGGGCCCCCCTCCCCTTTGCACAACAAAAAAATTAATCTCTTGTGACCAGAGGCAGAATCCTGCCTGCAGCTACAAAAGTTACTAGCAGAGCAGAGAGCCAATGGCTGCTTGTTCTGTCGGTCCACTGTATTAAAACTGTAAGGGCCCATTAGCAGCCCTTATGGTTAAATACATACTGTAGGTGCAGGAGCAGACTACCTTCTGCATAACCCCTCATGTATTGCAGTGTGAGTGACCCCATGGTAGTTATGCCCCTGTCTGACACTCACCATCAGTGGTTGTCTAACCCCCTAGATGCCACAGTCAATAGTATTCAGTCTGTACATTTGTCTGAATACATTGAGTTGCCTAGGATGCCTGGCTTGCTTTGGGATAGGCCATCATTTTTTTTTGCACTGTGCAAAAGTTTTAGGCAGGTGAGGATATACTGATGCAAAGTAAGACGGCTGTGATCATAGAGGTGTCTGACTCCTAGATTATTTTGCTGCCGGACAATGACTCCAAACGTGCAGGTAATGGTTTAAAGAACTATCTGTAGTGTAAAGAACAAGGACATAGATACTGAAGTTAAAGGGGTACTCCGGCCCAGGGGTATTTTTAAGCTATGGTCGGGGACGGGGTGGTTATGGATGGCGGAGGTCAATTACCTGCCTGGTTCAAGCGCCGCTGTCCCATATCGTGCCACCCGGTACACCAGTCCCGCGGCCGCTTCCTGGTGTGAGCTGCTCATGAGACATGACGTCTCAGCCATTAAACGGCCGTAGCGGAGTCCCACCTCGGCCGCTGAAAGGCTGAGCTGCCTTGAGACGTCATGTCTCATGCGGCAGCTCACACCAGGAAGCGGCCGCGGGACGGGTGTACCGGGCAGCACGATCCGGGATCTGGCGCTGGAACCGGGGAGGTAAGTGACCTCCGCCGTCCATAACCACCCCCTCCCCGCCCATAGCTTAAAAATACCCCCGGGCCGGAGTACCCCTTTAATGGACGCTCACACCGAATATTCATCAGATTTACATTTCTGTTCAGTCATTTTACCTTTTGTTAATTGATAAAATAAACTATTATCATGTCTAGTATTGCATGCTGCTTCTTACTTCACAGAATTTTTTTCCCATCCCCGCCTAACGCATACAATTCTATCCGGCTACCTGCAGAAGACATAAGGAAATGTCCATTCTCTGATACCAGACCATGTTATTGATGGGATTGAACCCAGCCATTGCCATAAAACTGAAGGCCTCTTCTCCTCCCGTGATGACATTTTTTTCGGGGGTTGGAGGCATTTATTGGGTGTATCTGTACCCTTTAGATTAAGGTGATTAGGCCATCACACACATATGTCTTTATTTTCATGCATTTGTCTTAGTTTGGTCTCATTTTACCCTATTCAAACAGTGATTTTTGGTCACCACCTCTTCATTCTCTATCCCGCACTTCCACACACACCTGAACCAGCTACAGTCTACTACACACACCTGTCCTCAGCTTTTCTCTTCACTTTCTCTTCCCTTTAACCTTGGTGCCCGCACCACACACCCTGCCCCCACCATGCCTGCGGAATCTGTGGGCGCTATACAAATAAATATTATTATTAGTAGTAGTAGTATGCCTCTTATAACTCAATGCTTCCTACTCACCTGCAGTTCGCTTTTCTAACATTAGATGGCAGCAGCAGACCATCTATAATCCGGTATTCTTATAACTCTTCTAATGACACGGTACACGATATAACATCCATACATATTACACATAAACACAATATAATATAGACTTATTATAAACACTAAATATAACAATGTCCAAGAACAAAATAGTTGAGCCACCCCAGATGGGACTCGAACCCACAATCCCTGGCTTAGGAGGCCAGTGCCTTATCCATTAGGCCACTGGGGCTGATGAGGACTGCTGGTGGGAAGCACCGGGAGATCTGCTGTCTGTCACTGCCTGCACAATGCAGTGCTGGTGACAGAGACCCTGATATACTATGCTGGATGTGTAGATACCGCTCAGTGTGACCGGGGGACATGAAGATCAGGACACAGCGACCGCCCCCTCTGTGCTGAATGCTGCTCTGTCTAACAGTGCAGCACAGTCAGGATGGCCGAGCGGTCTAAGGCGCTGCGTTCAGGTCGCAGTCTCCCCTGGAGGCGTGGGTTCGAATCCCACTTCTGACAGTATGCTTTTTTTCCTTTGTGACCTGTATCCTAGAACGTTTGGCTGAATCTGTGTGTATGTATATAATATACAGGACTGTATGTGACTATAAGAACTATTACTTCTGTGTATGTATATAATATTCAGTATATGACTATAAGAACTATTACCTGTGTGTATATACCGTATTTTCCGGCGTATAAGATGACTTTTGGGGTTAAAGTCGGGGGTCGTCTTATTCCCGGGTATGGTCGCCCCGTACGGCGGGGGGGGGGGCTCAAAAATTGCCCATCCCCACTTTATGGGGCGACTACTATAAAAAAAACAAAACATTTAACTCACCTAGGGCCTGCTCCCGCCATTTCTCCGCCTCCGGTACCGTTCCCGGTACAGGCAGTGTGACGTACACTACCTGCGCCAGAGACGGAGATTGCCGAACCTCTCCTCATCAGCTGCTGCCTCTACTCTAACCCATGTGCCATACACATCTAAGCATTAAGAATCTGTTGGGACCACCTAAACCGTGAACAGTGGACCCGCCGCCTCAATATACAGTAGTGATCTTCACTATAGATATAGGGGGAGATTTGTCAAAAATTTAAGTCATTTAATTGCGCAAAATTTTGCGACTTACGCTGAAAGTAGGCATGATTTATCATGTGCGACTAACTAAAATAGTTACACATGGGTCGCAGACTGACTCCACACTAAAGGTGGTGTATTTCACCACCTGTAATGTGGAGCTGGTATGCTCTGTGGGTCGGGTGCAGCGCACCTGGTCCACGGAGTGTAAGGGGTTAAGTAGTGATGCAGTAGCATCACTATTAACCCTCTGTGGCTGTACAGTAAGGAGGGGTGCTTAGCGCACCCCTCCTTACAGTACAGGAGCAGGGAATTCTCTAATTAAACCGGGATTCCCTGCCCTATGGGGTTTCCCACCCAAAAGCAGAAAGTCTGCTTCTGAGCGGGAAGCACAGAAGTTACAGTCTGGCTCCCAGGGTCTGCCCCGATATGAGGCTACCGTAATGTGGTGGGGTAGTTTACACCATTTGCCAATGGTAACTAAGAGCCTCAATATTTTTGTGGAAGTTTTTTTTTGGCAGTTGGGGGGGGGGGCTGCTTTTAACTATTTTCATGGCTGTAGTGAGTCTGTATCTTGCCATTGTGGTGAGCTGTTGCATTTTTCTGTGTTTTTGTGTGTTTGCAATTTCAGCCATAGCAATGTGCTCCTGCCTAGTGTGAATGGTATTCTAGGAGAGCTGACCAAATTTGTCTTTTTTTACGTCGGATTGGTTTGGACTACGTCGATGGCCAGCGGACTTTAATGTTTAATAAAATGGTCAACGAGGGGTGTGAGTGTTTTTATTTGAAAAAAAAAAATCTAGGTGTGTTGTGTTTTCTTTCATTAATTTACAGGCTTAGTAGTGGAAGCTGTCTGATAGACGGAATCCACTACTAAGTGGGGACCTAGTGTTAGCCGGTATAAAATGGCTAACACTAACCCCCCCCCCATTATTACCCCAGTACCCAATGCCACCAGGGGTACTGGGAAGAGCCGGGTGCCAGTAGTCCCAGAGCGTCAAAATTGGCGCTCCTGGACTAGGCGGCAGCAGGCTGGTAATTACCAGCCAGGTCAAAAATCAAGCAGCGGTAGCCTAGTAGCACCAGAGTGGGAAGGACCATTTCTTTTGGCCCTCCCCAGCCTTAATATTACCAGCCTGCTACCGCCCAGTCCAGGAGCGCCAATTTTGACGCTCCGGGACCACTAGCAGCCGGCTCTTCCCAGTACCCCTGGTGGCACTGGGTATTGGGGTAATAATGGGAGGGGTTAGTGTTAGCCAGTTAGCCATTTTATACCAGATAACAATAGGCCCCGACTTAGTAATGGATTCCGTCTATCAGACAGCTTCCACTACTAAGTCTGTAAAGTAATGAAAGAAAATACAACATACCTAGAATTTTTTTTTTTTTTTTTTCAAATAAAAACCCACACCCCTTGTTGATCATTTTATTAAACATTAAAGTCCGATGGTCATCGACGTAGTCCAAACAGATCCAACGTAATCCTCTGTATGCCTTCATCTGGAAAAGAAAGGGAGAAGAAAATGCGCATTACCTAGGAGGGGAACCAGGGTCAATGAGACGATTTAGAGACAATTCTGAGACAAAGAAATCTGCACCACAGAAAATAGACCAGGCTTATGCTGCGTTTACACAGAACGATAATTCGCCCGATCGTACGATTAATGATTTCGAAGTAGCTATTCTTTTTATAACGATCAGCGTTTAGATGGAACGATATATCGTACGGAAAATTCGTTTTGCGATTGTTTTGTGGTCGCTTAAGCCTATCTCGCACATAGTTAAAATCGGTGAACGACTGTTTACACTGAACGATCTGCGAATTTTTTGCAAGCGACGATTTAAGAACATCAAAGATGTTCAAAGATCAAAATGAACGATTTCTCGTTCGTCGTTTGATCGTTCGCTGCATTTACACGTACGATTATCGTTCGAATTCGAACGTTGTGCAAATTCGCACGATAATCGTTCTGTGTAAACGCAGCATTATCCCTGATAGTAAATTGCACTTTAAATAGACCAGTCTATTCTTGCCAAAGCAGAAATAGACCACATCTAGAAAAATCTCCTGTTGATAAATCTCCCCCATAGAGGCTCAGCTGTTTCCATACATTCTGTAGACTACAATGGACATTAAATGCACATATGTGCCACCTCTCCAGAGCAAGCAGGAGGTCACAGGAATCTGTATTTTGTGGCCCCTGGATAAGAGGTTATATATAAAACCCCAATTATATAGGTAAGTTGACCACCACTGATATAAGGTGCATGGGTTGCTAGTAGGAACCGCGATCAGACATGTGGGGTCTGAACCTAAACCGATCATCCCCAGGAATATGAGACCTCTCTCTACAAGAATCCTGCACTGCATGGGAGGGGGTTAGGGGAGGAATGCCAGCATAATAGAGGGGGTCCCAGGCTGGATGCCCCCCCCCCTCCATTAGACATGAGGGGCGCTAAGCTGTTACATTCAACTAAAATTTCCTTAAAGGGCTTCTCTGCTTTAGATAACATTTCTGACCCAATATAGGAGAGATGGTCGTCTTTTGGCACTTACATAGAGCATATCTGGCTGTGGAGGACCTGTCTTGTGTTATATACACACCATTGATTTGGATGGACACTGTAATATTTCATGGTGCTACAGGAAAACCAAAAACTGACAAGTTTCCACTCAGATCACAGCTAACTGCTGGGCTTCTCAGCAGGGGGACACTCTGATCAGACTCTAGTCAAGGCTATCCAGTTGAGAACCCCTTTAAAGACTTGGGCTACGACTTTGATCAATAAAGGGGTACTCCAGCAAAAATCTTTTTCTTTCAAATCAACTGGTGAGAGAATGTTATATAGATTTGTAATTTACTTCTATCAAAAAATCTCAAGTCTTTCCATAATACGCCAGCTCAAAGAATGGTGTCTATGGAGCCGGCAGAAAGGCGCGCGGCCGTGCGCGCGGACAGCCGACGGGATTCCGCGGATATTATCCGCGAGAATTCCTCAGTATGAACCCACCCTCAGACTGAAAATAAAACAACATTTCCTGCAGGACATACAGAAGCTAATAAGTATGGGAAGGCTTAAGATTTTTTAATAGAAGTTAATTAAAAGTCTATATAACTTTCTGATATCAGTTGATTTGAAAGAAAAAGATTTTCGCTGGAGTAGCCCTTTAATGTGCCGTGTGGCCCTAGCTGTTTGCCTCTCCCTATCAGAAATGGCTGATAACAGAACAACAGAGCACACTCAACCACATGAAATACCTCTTTAGTCACAGAGTTTACTTGCTCTTTATGGAACTTATTAATAGTAATAAAAAAAACATTAAGCATAATATACTAATAAACTGTTTAATCCGGCTCAGGTTACGCCAGTGTTCCCCAACCTGTGTTTCTCCATGTGTTGTAAAACTCCCAGCATGCCCAGACAGGTTGGGGAACACTGGACTACAGTATAAAGTGCCTGACATCACAAGTCCTCAGCAGGTACTATGCAGCACGTTGGGATAGTCCAGGCCCCTGTTAGTCTTGTGGCTGCTGGGACCATTAGTTCCACTCTGGTCGGGGTCTACCTTGTGGACCCTTTTGTGTTGGATGAGACTGGTGTTATAGCTGAAGCTCTTGCCACACTCCATACAGGCATAAGGCTTCTCTCCCGTGTGCGTCCTGTAATGTCTCACCAGGTTGGAGCTATTGGTGAATCTCTTATTGCAGTAACAGCAGGAATATGGCTTCTCCCCCGTGTGTATACGCTGGTGTTTCATATACGTGGCATACTGAATAAATCCTTTATCACATATAGCGCACCTATACGGGGTCTCCCCTGTATGTATCTTCTGGTGAACCTTAAGATTCCAGTTGTCCCTAAAGCTTTTCCCACATTCGCTGCACTGATAGGGTCGGACCCCGCTGTGTCTCTTCATATGGACATTCAGGATTCCCAGGGTCTTAAAGCCCTTGTCACATACGTGGCACCTGAACGGCCTGTCCATCTGATGGGCACAGTGCTGAAGGGGCATCGGGCGGGCACACAAATTATTGCTATTAGGGCCCTGGAGGAAGGGCCGCTGTGACTGATAATGCTTTTCTTTCTCACGGACGCTGCGGGGATGGTTCAGGTCCTTGTAGCTGTTTGTATACTTAGAATTTGGTATATATAGACCCCCAGCATTCCCTCTTCTAAGGACAATGGACAGCAGGCTTTCCTCCCCCTTCCCAGCATGCTCATCTCTATGTAATATAGGGGTCTTTTTTGGTGTTTGATGGATTTTTGCATCAGTATTTTTATCTGAAGCGGCTTCTGTGATGTCCGGTGCAGGAGGTAACTTATTGCAGTCTGGGGTCTCCGTTTTTATTGCGGAAACATTTCCATCTACAAGAAGAAACAAGGTAAAAAAAAAGATCATGTTTAATGGGGTCTCCTGTTCAGCTGTCCTTTTACCCCCATGTCCTATTCTTGTTTTAGTACCAATAAAAAAAAAATTATAATTTTTGCAAATAGTCTTGATTACACATATTCTACCTTTGTACTTGTACAGCTGCTATGCAGAGCTATGTGTCTCCCTGGCAACAGACTACAAATGAACCCTGTGTAGTCTGATCCTGCAGTCACTCAGTACTAACCCACTGAACATATAGGGAGAGATTTCTCAAACATGGTGTAAAGTGAAACTGGCTCAGTTGCCCCTAGCAACCAATCAGATTCCACCTTTCATTCCTCACAGACTCTTTGGAAAATGAAAGGTGGAATCTGAATGGTTGCTAGGGGCAACTGAGCTAGTTTCACTTTACACCATGTTTGATAAATCTCCCCCATAGTCTCAAGATAGGAGGCAGATAAAAGGAAGAATGACTTCAGGATCTGACTACAGAGTGTTTGTTGTCTGTTACCATGGAGACCTATAGGATTGCATAGGAGCTGTAGGGTATTATATTAAAAAATACCTGCAAAGTTCCTCTATTTTTTTTTTTACATTTACCTGACTGTAAAGGTGGACATACCCTTGAATAACAATCCCTTCACAGATAGCGGTCATCCCTCTCCCTTCTCACAGCATGCAGCATTAGGGCCCTATTACACAGGGTGATTATTGCCTGAACCAGGCCCACATCGCCCTGTGTATTAGAACTAATGATCATCCGACCACCAACCAAACACTCATAGGGACAGTTTGACTTGTCAAAAAAGTCAGCTGCACAGCTCTTTATGTAATAGGGGAAGACGCGGCCCACAATACAAGGCTGTGTAATAGACTCTGTATCAGTATTCATTTATACAGCAGCTCTGACAATCTATTAGGACCCTAGGTGTTCAGCTTCCTTGCAGCAGCACCACCACAGGGGAAATCAATTATACAGTGGTGCAGCTGCATCCCCTTCTTCCCCCTTGCCTATGCCATCTACAAACAGTTTTACATACACAAGCTATTTTGGTGACTGAAGAGTCTCCTGAACACATGCACGAAGTCTGGTGGCAAGGAAAGGAGAAATACAGGTAGCAGGAAAATGAGAGATAAAAGTATATTATACAGCTTTATATAGTCACACATACTTCTCTCCTATTACACTTAACGATTATCGGCCTTACTTGGCCGATTATCAACCGTTCAGGCCGTGTTATAAGGACATGCACAATGTCGGCTGAAAGTGGTCTTTCAACATGTTGAGAGATCCTGTTTTGTGCAGCGGTGGTCTGCTGTGTGTCACTCCGTGTAATAGCCGCTGACTTCAATGGGCCACCCAAACGATATTAGGATCATTCGGGCAGCCCCTCCTGCTGCTCCCTGTCTTTTCGTTTAATAGCACAGGCAGCGAATGGGGAATAATACGGCCTTATGGTGTGTTTACGCAGACAGATTTATCTGACAGATTTTTGAAGCCAAAGCCAGGAACAGACTATAAACAGGGAACATGTCATAAAGGAAAGACTGAGGTTTTTCCTCTTTTCAAATCCATTCCTGGCTTTGGCTTCCAAAATCTGCCAGATAAATCTGTCTGTGTAAATGCACCCTTAACACGCACTTTAATTGTAGCTCTTTACCTGTACATGCGGCTGATAAGATCCCAGCAGTTGCTGCAGACCCCTCATCAACCTGCTTGATCCAAATGGAAAATTTGGGGTTGAAAACCAGCTGATCGGCTACAAACAAACACAGACAAGTTCATGTCATGCATTAGGAGCCCTAACCTTTGTACAGGTAGCACCAACAATTTGCTGTCTTCTAACCTTCAGAAACAGCGCCACCTCTCTTCAAATGTTGTGTTTGGTATTGCAACTCAGGCGTGGCACTGATTTTGGAAGAAAGCAAATACTGCTTTCTACTCACTGAAAAATAGCTGCCTCCACAGTACAAGGACAATATGGAAGGTGTCAGATTGAGGATGTTCCCTTTCCATAGCACATAATATTAATAATAAAACAAATCACCTTCTGAGGGGAGATCAGCATTACTGGGACTATGCTTCTGATCTCCTGTCTGGTCTCCACCAGGCTTTCCTTCTTCATTATTAAGCACATCAGACATCTCAGCTGGAAATCCTGGAATAAAAACATTTATTAGGATGCTAAATGACATGCCCTCGGCCCTCGTCTCTTTTTATCAGCTCAGGTGACAATACAAGGAGTGGTGAGTCAATACAAAGTCGTGCCCCATTCTGAAGATCATGGGGAGTCCCAGTGGTCGGACCCCAAGATCCGACACAGGATAGGCAATAAGTTAGTTTAAATTAGAATTCCACTTTAATAAGCAATTTTGTACCATTTTGTGTCTACTGATCAAATGAAGGCCTATGTGTCTCCATGGTAACAGACAACATACAAACCCAATGTAGTCAGAGCCTAAATTAGTAAATTCTTCCATGCGTCCTCTACTTCTTGATACCTTACCCACTGTATATTAGGAAGATGTAGGGGACTGATAGGTGGTAATATAAGTTTATGATCGCATTTAAATGTAGTTTGTCTCTAGTCTGTTACCATGGAAACACATAGGCCTGCATACAAGCTGTATCAAAAAAAGCACATCTATAAGATCATCTATCCTCCAGCCTGTGGCCCTCCAACTGCTACTAAGCAACATCTTCTGGTTTGCCCTGACAGCCATGATGGGAGTTGTAGTTTGGCAAGAACTGGAGAGTTGGGAATTACTGATCTTCAATAAAACATCTTCTAAAATGGCTTCTACAGCAAGTCATGACAATGGTGACATACCTAACTCTGACTTAGGAGTCTTATATCCACCATCCTCAGCACGGACTTCTTCATCGTGCTTGATCCTGAATACAATGTCGGGGCTGAGGACTGAAGCACCTGGTATAGCATCAAGAAAAGAGTTACCATATTTATGGTGTTCTGTATCCATGTATGGTCCACCCCACATTATTCTCCTTTTCAAAAACAGCACCACCCCTGTCTTCAGGTTGTGTGTGGTATTACAGCTCCATGCACTTCAACAGGACTGAGCTGCAATACCACACACAAACTAAGGACAAGAGTGGTACTGTTTTTAGAAAAAGTTATGTAATGTAAGAAGATGGCAGGATAGGTAAGGTGCACTACGAACATTACATGTCCCTTATACTAGCTGATTTGTATATACAGCAATACTGTGCGTCAATGAAGAAGAGTGACTTCTTACTGGCAGAAGGGAAACAAAGGCCTTTCTTGTCCTCCTCCGAGATGCTGATACATGGCTCATGATCTCGCCTAACCCTACAAAGCACGTCAGGATGGAGAATGGAGTAGCCTGTGAATGAGAAGAGACAGTGAGATTGCTCCACTAAGAGACATGTCATGACCCCACACAATTTTGGGGAGCGGCAGTAAACATACTCGACCAGACCAGAGCTTTGGAAGCCCGCTTATCTGGAACCAATATACCTTCCGTATCAATGCCTCATCTACTAGCTATAAGAGAAACAGATTGGCTGGTCTCCCTGAGATCAGCAAACGATAACACTGCCGGCTGCTAGTGAAAGCGCTCAATGCAGTGAAATCCTAGGTGCATTGCCCCCTGGGAAACATGAACCCCGAAACAGCTGTGTGTGGATGGATACCTGGCCTTGGTTTTTCTCTTGTCATAACATTGACTTATAGGGCCACTTAATATGGTGGTTTCCCTACAGGAGCCATCCCTTGGCTGGGTCCTTCCCAAGGGATATCTGCTAGTCCTGTGTTTTGAGACTCTTCGATGAGGCTCCACAAACTCATCTACTAGCTACCATCAGGGGATAAGAACCTACCCTAGTCATGTGATGGACACACAAGGCATGACTCTGTGAAATATACTGGGTCTATAACGCAGCCTGCACCTATGTGTCCATCACATGACCAGGACAGGTTATCTCATATATGTAGGTGACAATTCAGACATTCCCATCTACTCCACATCCCGGTTACCTAAGGAGAGTAATGCCGTGTGGATGTCTCTCATCACATTGCTGTACAGTTCCTTCTGCCAGGAATCTAGCCGGCTCCATTCCTCCTCTGAGAAGTACACCACCACCTCCTTAAACCTCACAGAGGTCTGAACAACGGAGACAAAGCAAAAACATAGAAGCTATAACTACGACATACTAGAAGCCATAGGACAATGTATAGACCTGGACAATGTATAGGCCCGGACAATGTATAGGCCCTGACAATGTATAGGCCCGGACAATGTATAGGCCCGGACAATGTATAGGCCCGGACAATGTATAGGCCCGGACAATGTATAGGCCCGGACAATGTATAGGCCCGGACAATGTATAGGCCCGGACAATGTATAGGCCCGGACAATGTATAGGCCCGGACAATGTATAGGCCCGGACAATGTATAGGCCCGGACAATGTATAGGCCCGGACAATGTATAGGCCCGGACAATGTATAGGCCCGGACAATGTATAGGCCCGGACAATGTATAGGCCCGGACAATGTATAGGCCCGGACAATGTATAGGCCCGGACAATGTATAGGCCCGGACAATGTATAGGCCCGGACAATGTATAGGCCCGGACAATGTATAGGCCCGGACAATGTATAGGCCCGGACAATGTATAGGCCCGGACAATGTATAGGCCCGAACAATGTATAGGCCCGGACAATGTGTAGGCCCGGACAATGTATAGGCCCTGACAATGTATAGGCCCGGACAATGTATAGGCCCGGACAATGTATAGGCCCGGACAATGTATAGGCCCTGACAATGTATAGGCCCGGACAATGTATAGGCCCGGACAATGTATAGGCCCGGACAATGTATAGGCCCGGACAATGTATAGGCCCGGACAATGTATAGGCCCGGACAATGTGTAGGCCCGGACAATGTATAGGCCCGGACAATGTATAGGCCCGGACAATGTATAGGCCCGGACAATGTATAGGCCCGGACAATGTATAGGCCCGGACAATGTATAGGCCCGAACAATGTGTAGGCCCGGACAATGTGTAGGCCCGGACAATGTGTAGGCCCGGACAATGTATAGGCCCGGACAATGTATAGGCCCGGACAATGTATAGGCCCGGACAATGTATAGGCCCGGACAATGTATAGGCCCGGACAATGTATAGGCCCGGACAATCCGTAGCCCACTGAAGTCAGCGGTGGACTGCTGCCGCAGAGCCTATTACACAGAGTGGCGAGCAGCAGATCGTCGCTGACATGATCATTGCGTTGCATTTTGTTGAAAGACCACAAAGTCAACATGCACATTGTGCATGTTGGCTGATAGTAATCTTTTAACATGCACCCTTACACCAAACGACTATCGGACAAAACAGTAAATGGCCAAGTGCGGTCGATAATCGCTCTGTGTTATAGGGCCCTTAAAGGAGACCTGGCACCTGGGGCAGTGCCTGAGCCAGAGCTCTGGATACTTACCCCCTCCTGCAAGTCCTGCCCCAAGAAGATGGTCCTGCCGCAGAGAAATCGCAGCCCAACGGACTGCACGCGCGATATTTAAATGACCAGATATGTCCATGCGGTCCATCGGGTGGCGATTTCTCTGCGGCAGGACCGGCTTCTGGAGCGGGACTTGCAGGAGGGGGAAAGTATCCGGGGGTCTACTGGGGGGTTGGGTGGGCTCTGCCCCGGGTGCCTGGGTGAAAGGTCTCCCTTAAAGCAGAAGTCTGGCGAAAATTTTTAATAAAGTATTGTATTGCCTCAAAAGTTATACAAATTCCCAATATACACTTATTACAGGAAATGCTTATAAAGTGCTTTTTCCCTGCACTTACTACTACATCAAGGCTTCACTTCTGGGATAAAATGGTGATGTCACTTCCTGGATAACATGGTGATGTCACTTCCTGGATAACATGGTGATGTCACTTCCTGGATAACATGGTGATGTCACTTCCTGGATAACATGGTGATGTCACTTCCTGGATAACATGGTGATGTCACTTCCTGGATAACATGGTGATGTCACGACCTGACTCCCAGAGCTGTGTTGGCTGTGGCTGCTGGAGAGGATGGTGGCAGGGGGACACTGAGGGACACAGGGCACTGGAGGGACACTGAGCATCCCTCTGCCATCATCCTCTCCAGCAGCCACAGCCCGCACAGCTCTGGGAGTCGGGTTGTGACATCACCATGTTATCCAGGAAGTGACATCACCATGTTATCCAGGAAGTGACATCACCATGTTATCTAGGAAGTGACATCACCATGTTATCCAGGAAGTGAAGCCTTGATGCAGTAGTAAGTGCAGGGAAAAAAGCACTTTATAAGCATTTCCCGTAATAAGTGTATATTGGGGATTTGTATAACTTTTGGGGGGTAATATAATACTTTAATAAAAAATTTCTCCTTTAAGCTTAGGCCTGTTACTTGACACACCTTTCCTTGGTAGAATATTTTCTTGCTATATATTGAGAATTCTATAAAACAGAATAGAAATTCCCTGGACTGGAATAAGATACATGATGGTTACTAACCAGGGAGCCAGGAGCCGAGTGCACTGGGGGAAAATTCATCCCTCTTTCGGCCTAAAGAAGAAATAAAGGAATTATTACTAATATAAATATGAATAATTAAACAAATGTGGCAATTACATATATACATTGTATTATATTATTCTCCTGCTTTGATAATATTACAATTGTGGAGCTGCAGATCAGCGGGAGTCTGAAAACCAGTCAAACCTTCAATATATCTCTTGCATAATAAGATTAGAAAAAAATGGTTGATTTCTTCTAAAAACAGCGCCACCCCTGTCCACAGTTTGTGTGTGGTATTGCATGTCAGAGGAGCGGAGCTTCATAGGAGTGATACTTTTGAATCCCAGAGTACTGAGGCTTAAAAAAAGAACAACCACTTTCTTCCAGAAACAGCGCCACCCCTGTCCCTAGGTTGTGTGTGGTATTGCAATTCAACTCCATTCACTTTAACGGAGCTGAGCTGCAAAACCCCCACACCCAGAGGACAGGAAAGGTGCTGTTTCTGGAAGAAAGCGGCCCCCTTTAAATACAATATTCTGCAAAACACATCTACATAATGCAATAAAGTTGTTCCCCAACCTGCGGCCCTACAATTCCCAGCATGTCCGAACATCTTTTATCTGACAGGGCATGATGGGAGTTGTAGTTGAGCCTAAACAGACATGGCTCAACATTTCTCAACTTTTTATGTTAAAGTGATGTTTACACTTAAAGGGTTTTGGTGCACAGTGTGTGCCAGGGTCCTCTAGTTTACAGAGCTGAGTTCTCTGGTGCAGCAGATGAGACTGTGATCCCCTTTAAGCCCTTTAACCCCCCTTAGATGCAACCTGTTCACCTCTGCAGAAGCTCAGGGCCTGCAGATCATTCCACCTCAGCAGTCTAAACACATTGCAGGGCCATATGTGCATCCGGATCGTCCTGGTACCTGCAGAAGAGCAGCCAAGGACACCCCTGCCCATAACAACCCCAAATCTATGGACCCCTCCAATAGAAGTGATAGCAACCCTAATGTCCCACTCACCCCTTCCTCTGTGCAGCTGTTATCTGATACCTGCCGGCCCAGAGGCTCCAGCTGTCAAGGGCCGCCCCGTCCCGGGAATACTGCCTGTCACCGCAGAGGACTACGGTAAAACAAAAGGCAGACACGGAGAAGACTACAAGTCCCGGCGCGCCGCGCGCTTCAAAGCGTGAAAACTTTATTGTGCGCGAACAACAGGTTGATCAGGATAAGAGAAGGGGGCCAAGCTGGGGCGGCGCTGCGGGGGATTCTGGGTAGGCAGCTGTCAGCTACAGTGTGTGTTGTCAATATCCACCTGCTCTGCACAGCCCATAGCCTGAGAAGTTTATAGAAGCTCTTATGTTCTGCATAGGCGACAGCTAATGATGGGGGCAGTGGTCAGGAGGTGGTCTGCAGAATGGACTAACTCTTAGGTTAGTTATTGCTATGGGTGATATAGTGTATATTGAGTAAACTATATTTTCTAACATATATCTATCTATCTATATATATATATATATATATATATATATATATATATATATATATATTTATTAGAAAATATACAGTTTACCCATTTGCAGTATATCTGGATTTATAGGGGGGACTCCAGATGTACCAGATTGAGCTTATTCTTTGTATAATAATTAATAATAGAATTTAAAGGGTACCTTTATAACAGCAAAATAAGAGTCAAAACTCTCATTAAAGGGGTATTCCCCCCAAAATTATTTTTGCATTAATACGCTGCCTACCCGTAGCTTTCCATCTTTCCAATATAAAGTTATTATGGATTCTGCACAGTTTTGCTGTTATCTAGGTACATTCACCCCCATGGAATGCAGAGAATCATCAGACCTCAGTCCACTCCGACACGCTCCCTGCTCCTCGCCCCCACCCTCCGAGACGGCATCACGTGTCCTCCTTCTCTTCAATGGGCGGGCGAGCGCTTCTAACCCAGCCAATGTGAAGTGAAGGAGGACGGCGGTGGCTGCTGTTAGAGAGGGAGACAGTGATCAGTGAAGCTGTCACTGTCTCTATCTCTAGCAGCAGCCACCCCAGTCACCGGTACCGTGTGTGCCCCCAGCCCCAGAGCTGACCCCCTGACTGTGACCCCTGGTGGCACCCTGTCACCCGCAGCACCCTGCACAACCCCCCCCCCCCCCATAGCAGGGGTTTGCGCAGGGTGCTGCGGGCGACAAGGGTGACAGGGTGCCGCCAGGGGGTTAGCTCTGGGGCTGGGGGCACACACGGTACCGGTGACTGGGGTGGCTGCTGCTAGAGATAGAGACAGTGACAGCTTCACTGATCACTGTCTCCCTCTCTAACAGCAGCCACCGCCGTCCTCCTTCACTTCACATTGGCTGGGTTAGAAGCGCTCACCCGGCCCATCTCAGCTCTGCTGCACCATCTCAGCTCTGCTATGCCGCCATCATCATCTCAGTTCTGCTACGCCATCACCATCTCAGCTCTGCTACGCCGCCATCACCATTTCAGCTCTGCTACGCCGCAATCATCATCTCAGCTCTGCTACTTCATCATCAGACATAAGCATTGCATGATGGGAAATGTAGTTTCCTATCTTGATTATAGACCATGTTTTAGAAAAACTTGTAACTCAGGAACGGCAGCAGCTAGAAAGATGGGAGACGGCTCAAAATACTCGGGGAGACTTGGTGAGTAAGAATAGCTAGGTTTGGGGGCATTAAATTTTTTTTGCTTTTGGGGGGAATACCCCTTTAACTCTGAGGTCGACTGCTTAAGCAAGTGGTATATAAAATAGTTTGAAGTCCCATAGACTTGTATTGCAGTGTAAGTCTATGGGATCTCTGGCTATTCCATATGCCACCTGCTTTAGCAGTGGACTATGGAGGTGCCAAGAGTTGGGACTTGTTTCCTGTCTCCTTAAAGGAGACGTCAGGTGAAAAATTTTATTAAAGTATTGTATTGCCCCCCAAAAGTTATACAAATCACCAATATACACTTATTACGGGAAATCCTTATAAAGTGCTTTTTTCCCTGCACTTACTACTGCATCAAGGCCTCACTTCCTGGATAACATGGCGATGTCACTTCCTGGATAACATGGCGATGTCACTTCCTGGATAACATAGGGATGTCACTTCCTGGATAACATGGGGATGTCACTTCCTGGATAACATGGGGATGTCACAACTCGACTCCCAGAGCTGTGCGAGCTGTAGCTGCTGGAGAGGATGATGGCAGAAGGATGCTCAGTGTCCCTCCAGTGCCCTGTGTCCCTCAGTGTCCCCCTGCCATCATCCTCTCCAGCAGCCACAGCCCGCACACCTCTGGGAGTCGAGTCGTGACAGCACCATGTTATCCAGGAAGTGACATCACCATGTTATCCAGGAAGTGACATCACCATGTTATCCAGGAAGTGAAGCCTTGATGCAGTAGTAAGTGCAGGGAAAAAAGCACTTTATAAGCATATAATAAGTAAATAGCTATGTATCCAGCGCCACTACTCTAACTCTGGTGCCCAAGTAAAACTTAGTCCCGATATTAGAGCTGGTACGATATCCCCTGTGTGGTTGTCCTCGGTTGTATTATCTTAGTAGCAGTCTTGATAGATGAATGTAACGATTCAGTCTGTGGATTCTATGCCGGGAGCGCGAACTCAACTGGCTTCAGCGTTCCGTGTGGGTGAAGTGTGACGTCACAGTAACTCACTACAGAGTCTCAAAGGGACCATCCAACGTTTCAGCGTGACTTACGCCTTCATCAGGGATAATGGCCCCCCCTTGGTTCTCTCCTTTTATCGATGTTGGTGGAACGCTTCCCATCAGACAGGTAATCCGTCGTTCACATTCTGCGTTTTTCCTTTTAGTACTGCTGGCTGTACTCCCATATTGTTGTTATGTACTCTATAGTCCTTGTTCATCCACTATTAAGTTTAAAAAAGTTCCAATTCTGCATTCAGTCCATTAGGTTGTATTTTTAATTTCTCCCCTGTGTTTCTCTGTGTAGTGTTTTGATAGGGGGTGTCCTTTGAATTTTCTTTCTATATTGTATATGTGTTCCTGTAATCTTCTATGTAGCATACGTTTAGTGCGACCTATATATATATTTTCTCACAAGGACATTTACTAAAGTAAATTATCCCTTTATCTGTACACGAAATGTGTGTTTTTATTAGATGCGTGTGTTCTTTATTTTTTAGCTCTAGAATAGGGTTCTTTATTTTGCATTTTTGGCAAGCTTTACACTTTCTGCATGGGTGAAAACCAGGGGTTGTGTGAATATAATCATTTAAATTATTTTTGATTTTTTTTTTGTCGTATTTTACTGTTGGAGCGATCATATTTCCTATGTTTTTGGCTTTTCTAAAAATGAATGTCGGGTTTTTTGGGATTCTTTCTCCTATAATTTTGTTTCCTGTCAAAATGTCCTAATGTTTTTTTATTATTTTTTTGAAAATATTGCTGTGAATCGTGTATGTCGTTATGATAGGTATTTTTATTAGATCGTTTTGCTCCTCCTTGTCTGTTTTATTTTTCTCCTGCAGTAGTGTTCCTCTTTCCATCTTGCCTATCTCTCTGTATGTCGTTTCTATATGTTCTCTATTGTATCCTTTGGCTAACAGTTTGTTTTGTAATTTTGTGGCTTCCTCTTCATAATCGTCTTTGTTCGTGCAGTTTCTTCTAAGTCTGGTGAATTGTCCCATCGGAATGTTGGTGAGCCATAGGGGCAAATGGCAGCTTTTTCTGTCTATATAACTTTTACTATCCGTGGGTTTGTTATATGTCTTAGTGTGTAAACAGTTATTATTAACATAAATAGTTAGGTCTAAAAAGTTTATTTCCTCTTTGCTAAAATGTGGCGTAAAATTCAGATAAAATTCATTTTTATTAATTTGTTCTTAAAAACATTTGTAAACTTTCTTCCCCTCCTTTCCAAATAAAAACAATATCATCTATAAATCGATACCATAGTAAAAGGGTCGGCTATGAGCACTCCATTCGGATGTATGAAGTCATTCTCCCACTGTCCCACATACAGGTTTGAATAACTTGGTGCGAATTTCGTGCCCATCGCGGTGCCCCATATCTGTCTGTAAAATTGTCCCTCATAAAAGAAGTAATTGTGATGTAAAATGAATGATATACATTCCCCTAAAAACGTTATTTGGTCTTCTTCATATTTTCCTGATGTTCTCAAAAAGAATTCCGTAGCTTCTCTCCCTTTGTCATGTTGTATGATCGTGTATAATGATGTGACGTCTAAAGTGCATAAGATGTAGTTTTTTTCCCATTTAACTTGGCTGATTTTTTGTAATATGTGTTTGTTGTCTTTTAAAGGACAACTCCCATGAAAAACTTTTATTCCAGTAATTGAAGCACATTACAAAGTTATATAACACTGTAATATACTTCAATCACCTGTCTGTCCTCCTTCCCTGTCTTTTCCCCCCTCAACCCCCCACCAGGAAGTGTAAGAAACTCACACAGACCTAATTACTGTAGTCACCGTCACCAGACAGCTCCTTCTAGTGACGATGAGTCATCAGCAGGAGGGCTGCTCTAGGTCCTGTTACACCAGCCTCCCCCTCCCCTGCCTGGTCAGGTGACTCAGCTTGCTCAGCTCCCATTGGCTGAGCAACTGTAAGCCATGTGACATTCTGCAACTCAATAATGACTTGTGACTGACTCCCAGCACATAACCAGCTACAGGACCCCCTCCCCCATACTCCCTCCTGCTGCGAGTGGACTCAGTGAGTGAGTGATGTCACTTGCTTATCTTTCTCCTCACTCCCGGCATGTCAGCTACAGAGACGTCTTATCTCTCCCCTGCTGCCCTTACCATCCTGCAGAATGTACACTACAGTGAGGTGACAGTATGTGTGTGCAGCTTCAGTATGTGTATATAGCAGCCTGACTGAAGAGAGAGAGAGGGGGTCATGTTTAGTGTATGATGGGAGTTGTAGTGAATGGAGGGGCAGGCACTTTCTGTGTCACAGCAGGGGGCTAGCTTGTCACAGCAGCCAAAGTGCATCATGGGAAGCTGAAACCAGGAAGCAAGGAAGAAATGAAGAACAAGACTAGAAATCAGAAGGTGCACAGACGGTGGGAAATTCAAACAGTGACAGCTCAGGAGGGATGATAAGTATAAAAGCTAGGTTTCTGATTGTTTTTTGGTTCTTTTCCTTAGCGCGGGAGTTGTCCTTTAAGTACGTTGGAAGGGATTGTGCGCATCCCTGTAAAAATTGGTCTAGGTATCCAGATAGATTGGATGTCAAACTGTCTATCCCCGAGATGATGGGTCTCCTTGGGGGGTTGTCTAATGACTTATGAATTTTTGGCAGATAGTAGAATGCTGGGATTCTGGGATTTTGATTTATAATATACTCTCTTTCATTCTTTGAGATGATTCCTTTCTCTTTTCCTTTTTCTATCAGTGTATTTAGTTCTTGTTTGTATTTAAGCATTCAATCTCCACTTAGTTTTTCAAAGGTTTTATTATCTTCCAATATTCTTCGGCATTCTCCATGGTATTGTTCTTTGTTCAGGCTGAAGAAAATGAAGCAAGCAGAAGTCCAATAATAGAAAATACACATAATTCAAACACAAATAAGAAAAAAAATGAGAACACCAACGCCTACATCTCCAAGAACACCAAAACCTATATCTCCAGAAATTGTAGTAAGAAGAAAACAAATACAAAACATGAATGACTCACAAAGAACAATACATGATTTTAGGACAAAAGATATACCTAACATACCCATCACCAACAGATATCAATCTTTGGAAGAAATAACAGAATTAACAAGTAACCCTATCACACCTCCAGATAGAGTAGGGAAATGTTAGAAATGTGACTTTGCGCTCCTCAGTCCGTGCCGGGCGGCCGAGGAAGCGCTGAATTTCTGTCTGTGTTTGCACTGAATGAACTGTGTTTTACTTTCCAGCCACACCTACCTTGCCTGTCAGACTTCTGGCAGTGCAGGGGTTACTGCACTGCTAGATCTGTTCAGCTGAGCTTGGTGCTGGGATCAGGGCTGGTCCAATCAGCTGCTGGACCTAGTCTCTGATCCAGGATAAAAAGCAGTCAGATCCCTCAGTTCCCTGCTGGCTATTAGTTGTTACTAGTCCCAGCTCCCCTGCTCCTTTCCCAGCGTGCCCTGTCCTAATCCCCTTGCTATTGCTCTACCCGTATTCTGACCTCTTGCCTGACATTTGACTATCCGCTCTCCTTCTGATTTTGTACTGCGTTGTCTGTTTGGTTTTGACCCTGCTAGTTGACTATCCTCTATTGTGTTTTGTTTGTCTGTCTACGTTTTGTGTATTCACCTACGCAGTGTAGGGACAGACTCCGTGGTTGTCCACGACCGTTTAGGGTCGACTGAGGCAAGTAGGCAGGTGACAGTGGGTGGGTTCAGATCTAGGGCCCACTGTCTTTTGTCTTGTCTATGCCTGCCTGGCATGACAGAATAGCCAGCCTCTAAAAAAAAAATAAAAAAAAAAAAAATTTTTTTTCTTTTGCGGATCATCATGGATCCTGTGAAAGCTCTGGTTGAGCAAATGCAAGGTCTGAACAGGCTAGTTCAGAATCTTGCAGAACAGGTGCAGGAGCAGGAGTCCACACCACGGCAAGTGACCATGACCGCGGCAATGCCTCTGGAACCTCCGATTCTGCTCCCCGAAAAATTTAAAGGGGACAGGAAGGCCTTCAGGATCTTCAAGGAAGGTTGCAAATTATTTTTTCGTTTACGTCCCCGCTCCTGAGGAGATGAAACCCAAAGAGTCGGCATTGTCATGTCTCTCTTGCAGGGTCCTCCTCAGGAGTGGGCTTTTTCGTTACCCCCTGATTCTATGGAATTATCTTCAGTGGACCATTTTTTTGATGCCCTGGGGTTACTATATGATGACCCAGACAGAACCGCTGTGGCAGAGCGACAGCTGACTTCTCTGCGACAGGGTAAGAGACCTGTAGAGGAGTACTGTGCAGAATTCCGTCAGTGGTGTGTTCCTTCAGGGTTGAACGATCCAGCATTGAGGTGTCAATTTAGGATGGGGTTGTCTGACCAACTTACGGACCTATTAGTGGTGTACCCTACCCCTGACACGTTAGAAGGGACTATGACATTGGCAATAAGGGTTGACAGGAGACTCAGAGACAGACGTGGCCTCTGATGCTTCTAAATCTCTTTCTTTGCCTAACTCTACTCCTAAGTCTAATCCTTCTGTTCCTCTGTTGTCACAAGAAGACCCCATGCAACTAGGTGCTGCTGACACCCAGACCCGACGAGCTCTTCGGCTACAGCACAATCTCTGCCTGTACTGTGGCAAGTCTGGTCACTGGGTGAAAGAATGTCCATCCAAGCCTGGTCAACCGGCGAAAAGACTCCAGCGTCTGAGTGACTGTCGAGAGAGTCACTCAGGCGCACAGGTACCTCTAGAAAATAAGAACAAATTGATGTTGCCCATCTCGTTGTTTTTAGGTAATAAGTGTATTTCTGGGTATGCTCATGTGGATTCTGGAGCTTCTGCCAATTTTATTAGTTCTGCATTTTGGTCATGCTTGGGAATTTGCCCTCTTCTGCTTAAATGTCCATTAACTATTACTGGTGCTGATTTTACCCCTTTGGCCCGGGGTAAAATCCAGTACATCACTCCGCATCTTGAGGTGCAAATTGGATCAGTTCACAAAGAAAATCTTGATTTTCTGGTTATGGATAACTTATCCTCTGACATTATTTTGGGTTTGCCCTGGTTGGACCAGCATAATCCTGTGTTTGACTGGTCTAACAGGGAATTGATTAAATGGGGGCCAAATTGTGCTTCTCATTGTATTGCGCTGAATGTCACAGATTGTTCTCCTGTGGAGGGAGCAATTCCTGAGTTTTTATCTGACTTTTCTGATGTCTTTGATGAGAAGGCTGTGGAGGTGCTACCGCCACACCGACCTTATGATTGTGCGATTGACTTGATGCCAGGGTCCAAGTATCCTAAGGGAAGAATCTTCAATCTGTCTAGACCTGAGAGGGAGGCCATGCGAGAATACATTCAGGACAGCCTTCGCAAAGGTCACATTCGTCCCTCTTGCTCTCCCTTAGGGGCTGGGTTCTTTTTTGTGGGGAAAAAAGATGGTGGTCTTAGACCGTGCATTGATTATCGTGAACTAAACAAGATTACCATTAAGAACCAACATCCCCTTCCCCTAATTCCGGATCTATTCAATCAGATTGTGGGCGCCCAGTGGTTCTCTAAGATTGACCTACGTGGGGCCTACAATCTGATAAGAATAAGGGAGGGGGACGAGTGGAAAACTGCCTTTAATACGCCTGAAGGGCATTTTGAATATCTGGTTATGCCATTTGGGTTAAGCAACGCGCCGGCAGTTTTTCAACATTTTGTTAATGATGTTTTCCGTAAATATCTTGGTCAATTTTTAGTAGTTTATCTGGATGACATTTTAATCTTCTCTCCTGATTGGGCCTCACACATAGGTCATGTTCGTAAGGTTATGGAATTGCTCAGATTGAACCATCTGTACGCTAAACTGTCCAAATGCCAGTTCGGGATCCAAAAGGTCTCTTTTCTGGGTTACATTATCACCCCTAACTCCTTCTGTATGGACCCACTGAAGGTGGCTGCTATTGAGAAATGGGAACGACCTACTAGTCTAAAGGCCCTGCAACGATTTTTAGGATTTGCCAATTATTATAGAAAATTTATTAAAGGCTTCTCAGTCATTGCCAAACCACTGACTGACTTAACCAGAAAAGGAGCTGATCTTGTGAACTGGAGTCCCGAAGCTGTACAGGCATTTGGACAGTTGAAAAAATGTTTTTCTGAGGCCCCAGTGCTTATTCAGCCGGATTTAGATCAGCCATTCATCATCGAGGTAGATGCTTCAGAAGTGGGGGTTGGAGCGGTCCTCTCACAAGGTTCCGAGACCCTCACTAATCTTAGACCTGTAGCCTATTTTTCAAGGAAGTTCTCTAAAACTGAGTGTAATTATGACATTGGTAACAGGGAGTTGTTGGCCATTAAATGGGCCTTTGATGAGTGGAGACACTTCCTTGAAGGGGCTAAACATAAGATCAGGGTTTTAACTGATCATAAAAATCTCTTATACCTTGATAAAGCTAAGCGCCTTACTCCTCGACAGGCAAGGTGGGCGTTATTTTTTACCAGGTTCCATTTTGAAATTACCTTCCGTCCGGGTTCTAAGAATGTCCGAGCGGATGCTCTGTCTCGCAGCTTTGAGGCCAGCAATGCCCCCAGGGAAGAACCTGAGACTATTTTAGCACCAGGTGTGGTCGTTGCCACCCTCCAACCTGACCTTGCCGCCCAGGTGGTAGATTCACAATCCCTAGCCGCTAGGAACATCCCGGAGGGAAAACTCTTTGTACCCCCCAACCTTCGACTCAGAGTTCTTGAAGAGACCCACTGTTCAGTTTTAGCAGGTCACCCGGGCATTGCTGGCACAAAGTATCTGCTCTCACGGTATTATTGGTGGCCGTCTTGGGCCAGAGATACTAAACTGTTTGTTGAGGCCTGTGAGGTCTGTGCCAGGTCCAAGGTTCCTCGTAGATTACCTGAAGGTCTTCTACATCCTCTCCCTTTGCCTGAGAGACCCTGGACCCACATTTCAATGGATTTTATCACTGACTTGCCATCTTCAAAAGGGAAGACTGTTATCTGGGTCGTAACTGATAGATTTTCTAAAATGTGCCATCTGATTCCCCTTAAGAAACTCCCTAATGCACGTACGTTAGCATCTCTGTTCATCAATCACATTTTACGACTTCATGGGGTTCCAGAGAACGTTGTGTCTGATAGAGGGGTGCAGTTTGTCTCTAAGTTCTGGAGGGAGTTCTGTGGTCGATTGGGGACTTCATTGGCATTTTCATCTGCCTTCCATCCTCAGACTAATGGGCAGACTGAAAGAGTCAACCAATCATTAGAACAATTTCTAAGATGCTTTGTTTCTAGTGCCCAGGACAAATGGAAGGAGTATTTGTCCTTGGCAGAATTCGCCCTCAATAATAGAGAAAATCATTCTAAAAAAATGTCGCCGTTTTTCTGCAATTATGGTTTTAATCCGAGGTTTTCATCTGCGCATGCTGCTGAATCTGTTAACCCGTCAGCTGAAAAAACCTATAGAAGACTGTGCACAGTCTGGGCCCAAGCTCTTGAGAACTTGGTTAAAGCCCAGGAATTATCGAAAAAACAAGCTAACAAAAGACGCATATCTGGCCCAGAATACCTAGTGGGTGACAAGGTGTGGCTTTCCACCAAAAACTTGAAACTTAGGGTTCCGTCTGGAAAACTGGCACCCAAATACATTGGGCCTTATGTCATCACTGAGATAATTAACCCTGTTTCTTTCAGGTTGCAATTGCCAAGAGTCATGAAAATTCATAATGTGTTCCATAAGGCTCTATTGAAAAGGTATATCACTCCTGTGTTGCCGTCTATTCCTCCAGATCCCCTGGTCATTCAAGGGGAGCTTGAGTTTGAAATTGAGAAAATTCTGGACTCTCGCCGGGTGCAGAACTCCGTTCAATACCTCATTCATTGGAAGGGGTTCGGCCCGGAAGAACGGACTTGGGTGGCAAGCCGAGATGTCCACGCTCCCCGTCTCATTAGACAATTTCATAATTGTAACCCCTCTAAGCCTCGTCCTTTGAGTGAGGGTCCTGAGGCCCCTCATAAGAGGGGGGGTACTGTTAGAAATGTGACTTTGCGCTCCTCAGTCCGTGCCGGGCGGCCGAGGAAGCGCTGAATTTCTGTCTGTGTTTGCACTGAATGAACTGTGTTTTACTTTCCAGCCACACCTACCTTGCCTGTCAGACTTCTGGCAGTGCAGGGGTTACTGCACTGCTAGATCTGTTCAGCTGAGCTTGGTGCTGGGATCAGGGCTGGTCCAATCAGCTGCTGGACCTAGTCTCTGATCCAGGATAAAAAGCAGTCAGATCCCTCAGTTCCCTGCTGGCTATTAGTTGTTACTAGTCCCAGCTCCCCTGCTCCTTTCCCAGCGTTCCCTGTCCTAATCCCCTTGCTATTGCTCTGCCCGTGTTCTGACCTCTTGCCTGACATTTGACTATCCGCTCTCCTTCTGATTTTGTACTGCGTTGTCTGTTTGGTTTTGACCCTGCTAGTTGACTATCCTCTATTGTGTTTTGTTTGTCTGTCTACGTTTTGTGTATTCACCTACGCAGTGTAGGGACCGACTCCGTGGTTGTCCACGACCGTTTAGGGTCGACTGAGGCAAGTAGGCAGGTGACAGTGGGTGGGTTCAGATCTAGGGCCCACTGTCTTTTGTCTTGTCTATGCCTGCCTGTCATGACAGGAAACATGTGAAACATCATGAACATATACATGCTACAAACATCCAGGGTAAAGGCAAAAGAACAACAATTAAAAAGACAGTTAAGAAGGATTTTTTCCGGAGGGTCACAAGAAAAAACACGAGAGAGGAACCAGAGGAGGGAAATTCACCAAAAGAAAAAAAGAGAAATCACTAGGAAAAGAAACACAAAAAATCTTCAACTTAAGCAAGTACACTTTGAAACCGAATGAACAATCCCTTCTACAAAAGGGTTTAAAATATGCCCCAACTTCTAGATTTAATAAATTTGATGCATATATAGGGGTAAAAAAATTCATCAGAAACCTCACCCTCAAAAAGTTCTTCCTTAAGAACCCTATTCAGACCAAAACAGAGAGTAAGGAGACATATACCCATACTTCATTGAAAAAGAAGTCCAAATTCTGTCCCCAAAATGAACACTCAGAAGCTTTGAAAACCTTTGAACATATGATAACCAGGGAAATAAGGAACACCAAAATATCGAACAAACAAAAAAATAAAAATTTAACTAGAAAAGAGAAGAACGCAATCAAGAGTTTACAAGAAAACAACGATATAATTATACGACCTGCCGATAAGGGAGGAAGTATCGTTATTCTGAACAAAGAACAATACCATGGAGAATGCCGAAGAATATTGGAAGATAATAAAACCTATGAAAAACTAAGTGGAGATCGAACGCTTAAGTACAAACAAGAACTAAATACACTGATAGAAAAAGGAAAAGAGAAAGGAATCATCTCAAAGAATGAAAGAGAGTATATTATAAATAAAAAAAAACAAAAATTCATAAGTCATTAGACAACCCCCCAAGGAGACCCATCATCTCAGGGATAGACAGTTTGACATCCAATCTATCTGGATACCTAGACCAATTTTTACAGGGATGCGCACAATCCCTTCCAACGTACTTAAAAGACACAAAACACATATTACAAAAAATCAGCCAAGTTAAATGGGAAAAAAACTACATCTTATTCACTTTAGACGTCACATCATTATACACGATCATACAACATGACTAAGGGAGAGAAGCTACGGAATTCTTTTTGAGAACATCAGGAAAATATGAAGAAGACCAAATAACGTTTTTAAGGGAATGTATATCATTCATTTTACATCACAATTACTTCTTTTATGAGGGACAATTTTACAGACAGATATGGGGCACCGCGATGGGCACGAAATTTGCACCAAGTTATTCAAACCTGTATGTGGGACAGTGGGAGAATGACTTCATACATCCGAATGGAGTGCTCATCGCCGACCTCTTACTATGGTATCGATTTATAGATGATATTGTTTTTATTTGGAAAGGAGGGGAAGAAAGTTTACAAATGTTTTTAGAACAAATGAATAAAAATTAATTTTATCTGAATTTTACGCCACATTTTAGCAAAGAGGAAATAAACTTTTTAGACCTAACTATTTATGTTAATAATAACTGTTTACACACTAAGACATATACCAAACCCACGGATAGTAACAGTTATATAGACAGAAAAAGCTGCCATTTGCCCCTATGGCTCACCAACATTCCGATGGGACAATTCACCAGACTTAGAAGAAACTGCACGAACAAAGACGATTATAAAGAGGAAGCCACAAAATTACAAAACAAACTGTTAGCCAAAGGATACAATAGAGAACATATAGAAACGACATACAGAGAGATAGGCAAGATGGAAAGAGGAACACTACTGCAGGAGAAAAATAAAACAGACAAGGACAACGACATACACGATTCAAAGCAATATTTTCAAAAAAATAATAAAAAAACATTAGGACATTTTGAGAGGAGACAAAATTATAGGACAAAGAATCCCAAAAAACCGGACATTCATTTTTAGAGAAGCCAAAAACGTAGGAAATATGATCGCTCCAACAGTAAAATACGACAAAAAAATCAAAAATAATTTAAAGGACAACTCCGGCGAATTTTTTTTTTGGCTTATTTAATACACATTACAAAGTTATATAACTTTGTAATGTGGTTAAATACCCGGTCTGGCCCCCTTCCCCCACTTTCCGACCCCCGACCCCCCACCCCGGAAGATAAAGAATGTATACATTACCTATTACGGTCGTCACGGTCCTCTTCTCTGGTGTCGGATGACGTCAGAGCTGGGGGGTGGTCCGGGTCTTCTTCCTCTTCGGCATCTTCATTGAGAGTGAATGGGAGAGAAAAGGCTGCTGGTGCACATGCGCACCAGCAGCCTTTTCATTGGCTGGAGCGCATCACATGGCTTCCAGCTTGCTCAGCTCTGATTGGCTGAGCTTGCTGGAAGCCATGTGATGCGCTCCAGCCAATGAAAAGGCTGCCGGTGCACAAGCGCACTGGCAGCCTTTTCTCTCTCATGGACCCGGAAGCAAGAGACATCGCTGGACGGCGGAGGCAGGTGACGGTGAGGCGGACGGCGGGCGAATGGAGTGGCGATCGTCACCGGAGGGATGGTGAGTATGGTGTCTGTGTGTGTCTGTGTTTTTTTTTTGGGGGGGGGGTCCCGCTGGAGTTGTCCTTTAAATGATTATATTCACACAACCCCTGGTTTTTACCCATGCAGAAAGTGTAAAGCTTGCCAAAAATGCAAAATAAAGAACCCTATTCTAGAGCTAAAAAATAAAGAACACACGCATGTAATAAAAACACACATTTCGTGTACAGATAAAGGGATAATTTACTTTAGTAAATGTCCTTGTGAGAAAATATATATATAGGTCGCACTAAACGTATGCTACATAGAAGATTACAGGAACACATATACAATATAGAAAGAAAATTCAAAGGACACCCCCTATCAAAACACTACACAGAGAAACACAGGGGAGAAATTAAAAATACAACCTAATGGACTGAATGCAGAATTGGAACTTTTCGCATTTTTAAACTAATAGTGGATGAACAAGGACTATAGAGTACATAACAACAATATGGGAGTACAGCCAGCAGTACTAAAAGGAAAAACGCAGAATGTGAACGACGGATTACCTGTCTGATGGGAAGCGTTCCACCAACATCGATAAAAGGAGAGACCCAAGGGCGGCCATTATCCCTGATGAAGGCGTAAGTCACGCTGAAACGTTGGATGGTCCCTTTGAGACTCCGTAGTAAGTTACTGTGACGTCACACTTCACCCACACGGAACGCTGAAGCCGGTTGAGTTCGCGCTCCCGGCATAGAATCCACAGACTGAATTGTTACATTCATCTATCAAGACTGCTACCAAGATAATACAACCGAGGACAACCACACAGGGGATATCGTACCAGCTCTAATATCGGGACTGAGTAAGTTTTATCCACCCTATTGATCTTATTGACACTTGGGCACCAGAGTAGTGGCGCTGGATACATAGCTATTTACTTATAATCATTACTACCTGGAGGGAACGGGTCCATCTCCAAATCGTACCCACTAGCAGCGAGCTACATTTTAGCCATAATCAAGCGCCGTATCTGTTATACTATCTACTAGTATAGAACTTTTAACACTTTATAAGCATTTCCAATAATAAGTGTATATTGGGGATTTGTATAACTTTTGGGGGGCAATACAATACTTTAATAAAAATTTTCTCCGGACTTCTCCTTTAACTAAATAAGAGGTACACTTTAAGTTGGATTTCCCCTTTTAAATTAATTTCCCCTTTTAAATGATTTCCTTCATCAGATATTTTGACTAGTAAACAGCGCTGTAGTGACAGTTCTGTGGTCACATATTAACCACATAGGGCATATAGATAGGGTTGGGCTAGTCAGTACTACATCCTTAAAGGGGTATACCAGAAAAAAAAATTAACTGTTTTCAAATGAACTGGTGCCACAAAGCTATACAGATTGATTCTATAAAAAAAATGAAGGCATCCAGTACTTATCAGCTGCCTGATGCCCTGCAGGAAGTCCTATAGTTCTTTCTAATCAGACACAGTGCTCTCTGCTGCCACCTCTGACCATGGCAGGAACTGTCCAGAGCAGGAACAAATCCCCATAGAAAACCTCTCCTGCTCTGGACAGTTCCTGAAATGGACAGAGGTGGCAGCAGACAGCTCCATGTAAGACTGGAAAGAACACACCACTTCCTGCAGCACAAACAGCAGCTGATAAGTACTTGAATTTTTCGATAGACGTAATTTAGTTTTGTATGTCTTTACGGCACCAGTTGACTTAATATTTTTTTCTTTTTTCTCTAGCATACCCCTTTAAGTGTGGAGTAATTATTGTGGACATGAAGTATTGTGTCAGACCAGGGTCTTCATACACATCTGAGTAGTCATCTGATATGTTACCCAGCAAAAGTGTTTTTTAACATTTGCATTTTTTCCATCTTCTGCTAGAATAAAAAGTAGCTGCCCATCTGGAATCCATCATTATGCAGTCAATGTCAGGAGCCGCCTCCATGCAGGTAAGCTACCTGATCCAGGTGTATATTTACCGATAGATATTGGGTAAATGGGGGATGCTGCTTCAGCGATCACCTATAATTGTAATTTCTTCTGTTTCAGACACTGGTAACTTTCAATGACGTGGCCATCTATTTTTCGGAGGAAGATTGGATGAGCTTGGAAGAATGGCAGAAGGAGCTGTATAGAAACGTTATGCAAGAAATTCATGGAGTCCTGGCTGCTATGGGTAATGCAGATGGCGACAGAGACAACTAATATACTCAGGTTTTATACTGATCTCATAGATGGGTCAGTCCCTGAGACTCAAAAATGGCCACTATAGGCTAAGAAAGAGAGGAGAGAACATACTAAGCATGCCCACAACTCTTTCTTAAAGTGTCACTGTAGTATTTTTTCCTTTTTTTTTTCTTTTGCCGAAATCAATAGTCCAGGGAAATTTAAGAAACTTTGTAATTAGGTTTATTAGGCAAATAAGCCATTATCTGCATTCAAAAAGACTTTCCCCAGGCCCCCCCCCTTTCTCATACACTGCTCATTATCAGGAAATCTCGACTCTTTCACATCAGACGTGCCCTGTGTAACCTATGGAGAGTGGAAGGGAGATTAGTCGCCAGTAGAGAGCAGAGAACAAAGGATTACACAGTGGGACCTGTGTGAAAGCCGGTATTCAGAGGTCAGAGAGGTCAGTGCTGACTTCAGAGAAGATAGCCTGGTGATGTAGCTGTAAATTAACCCTTTGATGTCCTGTTTTGGTGCCTCTTCTCCCTCCACCCCTCCCCTCTCTATAGAGAACAATGAAGACCGGGGGGAGAGCTTCAAACTGCTTTTTCATGATAAAAATGCATTTTTCGGCTAATAAACCCAATGACAAAGTTTCTTAAAATCGCTTCTACTGTTGATTTCTGCAAAAAAAAAAAGAAAACGACAGTGACACTTTAGTCTGTGGGAGGTAGAGATTCAGAATAATGGATCATAGAGCCTATAACTAATAGTGCGAGGGACTACTTTCTGGAGTCCTACTCTAGCTAACGTTGGAGTGTATATGTCATAGCATAGGTACTTGTGTATTATTTATTTATATGTGATTGTATCATACAGGATACACTATCAGCAACCCTGACGTCTTGGTAAGAATTCTGAATCCAGAAGCAGGCAGAAGCAGGCAGGCATGGGGGCAGCCATGATCCAGCCAAGCAGGAGAGCCGCTGTAAGCTTTCAGGTGGTGAGTAAAGTCATAATGTAAAGGGTTAACTAGACATATTGCTGTGTGACACAAACATCATAAGGGCTTAGGCTCCTTTAACACATCATTGGGGATGTGATGTCATAGATTTCCAAGATGGGAGCATGTAGCCTGTCAATGCCCTTAAAGGTGAAGTACATCATTCACCAGTGTACTGGCCCTTTAAAATTTACTGGTCATTAAAAAAAGAGACATGTCAAAAGTTGTGATCGGTTGGGGTCTTAGGGTCCATTTACATGGAAAGAGTATCTGACAGATTATCTGCCAAAAATTTGAAGCCAAAGCCAGGAATGGATTTGAAAAGAGGAGAAATCTTAGGCTTTCCATTATGACCCGATCTCTGTTTATAGTCTGTTCCTGGCTTTGGCTTCAAATCTTTGGCAGATAATCTTTGATTACCGACCCACTGTGATCTCCATCCAACTTCTTTGGATGGTCCCATTATAATTCTCTTGGAAGGAGATTGCTGCTCACTCTGGTCGGTGGTGGTCTCCGCAGAGGCGCTCCAACCAGTCAAATAATTGGACATGTCAAAAATTTTGATCAGTTGGGGTCTCTGTACTAGGACCCCCACTAAGTTTTTGATGGCTGTGTGCCTCACTCCCTGGATGGTAGTCCAAGCCATTGCAGGGCACAGGCCTCATTGCTTATATTGTCTAGGGGATTGTTATAGCTGTGATCTCTATTTCTCCCCGCAGGTTTTCCTTCAGGCAGCCCTGATATTTTTCTCCGAGTTAAACAAGACAGCACCATACTAGAGGATCCTCCGCAGCCGCCAGGAGAAACACAGACACCTTCAGCTGATGGTGCGTACAGAAGTCCTTCATTTCCACACAATATATACACTCACCGGCCACTTTATTAGGTACACCTGTCCAACTGCACGTTACCACTTAATTTCTAATCAGCCAATCACATGGCGGCAACTCGGTGCATTTAGGCATGTAGACATGGTCAAGACAATCTCCTGCAGTTCAAACCGAGCATCAGTATGGGGAAGAAAGGTGATTTGAGTGCCTTTGAACGTGGCATGGTTGTTGTTGCCAGAAGGGCTGGTCTGAGTATTTCAGAAACTGCTGATCTACTGTGATTTTTACGCACAACCATCTCTAGGGTTTACAGAGAATGGTCCGAAAAAGAAAAAACATCCAGTGAGCGGCAGTTCTGTGGGCGGAAATGCCTTGTTGATGCCAGAGGTCAGAGGAGAATGGGCAGACTGGTTCGAGCTGATAGAAAGGCAACAGTGACTCAAATAGCCAACCGTTACAACCAAGGTAGGCAGAAGAGCATCTCTGAACGCACAGTACGTCCAACTTTGAGGCAGATGGGCTACAGCAGCAGAAGACCACACCGGGTGCCACTCCTTTCAGCTAAGAACAGGAAACTGAGGCTACAATTTGCACAAGCTCATCGAAATTGGACAGTAGAAGATTGGAAAAACGTTGCCTGGTCTGATGAGTCTCGATTTCTGCTGCGACATTCGGATGGTAGGGTCAGAATTTGGCGTCAACAACATGAAAGCATGGATCCATCCTGCCTTGTATCAACGGTTCAGGCTGGTGGTGGTGGTGTCATGGTGTGGGGAATATTTTCTTGGCACTCTTTGGGCCCCTTGGTACCAATTGAGCATCGTTGCAACGCCACAGCCTACCTGAGTATTGTTGCTGACCATGTCCATCCCTTTATGACCACAATGGACCCAACATCTGATGGCTACTTTCAGCAGGATAATGCGCCATGTCATAAAGCTAGAATCATCTCAGACTGGTTTCTTGAACATGACAATGAGTTCACTGTACTCCAATGGCCTCCAGAGTCACCAGATCTCAATCCAATAGAGCATCTTTGGGATGTGGTGGAACGGGAGATTCGCATCATGGATGTGCAGCCGACAAATCTGCGGCAACTGTGTGATGCCATCATGTCAATATGGACCAAAATCTCTGAGGAAGCTTCCAGCACCTTGTTGTATCTATGCCACGAAGAATTGAGGCAGTTCTGAAGGCAAAAGGGGGTCCAACCCGTTACTAGCATGGTGTACCTAATAAAGTGGCCGGTGAGTGTATGTTGGAGCTCTTTGGTAGGATTGGGGTTTTATGGGCCCTCCAGACACTCTGAGTTGAAGATCAGGGACATCAGAGGTGTCTGGCAGCGGCTTATCCCTGTACACATCCAATCAAAGTGCGCAGGAGGGGGAGGAACTGTTCTACTGAAGGTATATGATGCATATGGCAGCTCTTCCCCCACCAGAGAAGAGCGCCACCCTACCACAAACATGTGTAACCAAGATCTTGTGCTGTGTGCTGACCTCAGATACAGGCTTCTATACTTCTATAGTTACTACACCCCTTTAGATGTTCCTCTCCCCATCTTTTTTGGCTGACTCACTAAGTGTTTCTGTCCCCAACAACTGCAGCTTCATAGACAGCAGTGGGTGGCGCTGATGCGTGACTCACTACTATGTGGTACTTTGTTGAAATTTCTTTTTCTTTCAAATGAGCTGTTGTCAGAAAGCTATATAGATTTGTATTTACTTCTGTTTAAAAATCTCAAGTCTTCCAGTACTTATCAGCTGCTGTATGTCCTGCAGGAAGTGGGGTATTATTTTGAGTCTGACACAGCGATCTCTGCTGCCACCTCTGTCAATGACTGGAACTGCAGTAGCAAATAGCAAAAGAAAACCTCTCCTGCTCTAGAAAGTTCCTGACATGGACAGAGGTGGCAGCAGAGAGCACTGTGTCAGGTTGGAAAAAGTACACCACTTCCTGCAGGACATACAGCAGCTGATAAATACTTGAATGTTTTGATAGATGTAATTTAGTTTTGTATGCCTTTACGGCACCAGTTGACTTATTTTTTTTTCTTTTTTCTCTAGTGTACCCCTTTAAGTGTGGAGTAATACAAATGAAATAATACACTACTTCCTGCAAGACATACAGCAGCTTATAAGTACTGGAAGGCATAAGAATTTTTAAATAGAAGTAATTTACAAATCTGAATAACTTTCTGACACCAGTTGATTTGAAAGAAAAACAAATCTTTTTACCAGAGCACGCCTTTAAGGTTTATTTTTTTACCATAGGGAATAATTTACAACTTGACAACGGATTGACAGTGAGTAAAGATGAAGATCGGCCTAATTTTACAACTTGACAACGGATTGACAGTGAGTAAAGATGAAGATCGGCCTAATGATCCATGTGCCTTTCAGGACAGTATCAAAGCACGTAAGTCTCTTCTAGTGATGTATGGCTGTTTCTTTCCATTCTGTGTGTAACTCATCTGTCTTCTTTAAAGACTATCAAGGCTTCTTTGCCACCATTTTTATGCAACAGATAATAGGAGAGGGGCCAGATAGCAGGAAGGTCATTTATTACTGCACAATCAGACTACACAGGGTTTGTTTGTAGTCTGTTACCATGGAGACACCTAGTTTTTTGAGCAGTAAACACAAAGCTGGAAAAAAAAATTGTGGAACAATAAAAAAAATGTTGGAAAATGTATACTTGGCATTATTGCAATCACACTAACCCATAGAATAAACTTAGTATACAAATAAAAAAATTATTGCTCCACAAATTAGCTTTTTTTTTTTTTTTTTTTAAATTTCCCTTCACAAATAATTTTTTTGTGGTGTCATAAAACTTTATGTGATAAAACTAAAATGAGGGATACCAGTAAAAAGTACAGCGTGTTCCCACCAAAAAAGCCCCCTAGATGCTGCCATTAATACTTGCATCACCCAACTGGAGCACCTGGACATTATCGTAGATTAGCAGTAGTGACTCTTCAGGAATTGTGTTTCACATGCTGGGCAGCAGATTGTCTCATGATTAAGAAAACTGTGTTGTGTGTGAAGAAAGTGAATAACTGCATCCATCTTGTGTATGTAGGCAGCTGCAAACAGAGGCAATGTCTGTGAGAGGAGCTCTGGAAATATAACCTGTAACGTTAATCCTGCTCATACAAGCCCTGGCAGCATCAAAACAAAAGTGTAGCACAATGCCAGGCAAGATAAATACCATAGTTTCCAGCATATAAGATTAATGGGCAGATAGAAAGACCCCTGACTTTTAGGGTGCCTTCACACCTACCGGATCCGCAGTGGATCTCACTTCTGCGAATTTGCCCCCATCAGCCCCGGCGCCCGCATCCCCAATCGCCGCCCGCACGCATCCCCGCAGCCCGCCGGCCGCCGCCGAGAGCATACATTACCTGCCCCTCAGCGCAGCTGCTGGGATGATGTGGGCGGGCTGCAGGGATGATGGGGGATGCGGGCGGGTGGCGATCAGGGATGCATGCTGGCTGCGGGGATGATGGGGGATGCATGCTGGCTGCGGGGATGATGGGGGATGCGTGCGGGCTGCGTGCGGCAATTGAGGTTGCGGGCGCCGGGGCTGATGGGGGCAGCGGCGGAGCTGCGGGCACCAGGGGGTTAAAGCTCATACTCACAGCGGGATGTTAATCCCGCTGCGGGTATGTGCTATCATTAGGGTGAATGGTACCGGATCCGCAGTGGATCTCGCTACGAATTCACAGAAGTGAGATCTGCTGCGGATCCGGTAGGTGTGAAGGCACCCTTAAGAAGATTTTCAGTCTTATACACCGGAAAATGTTAACCCCTGCGTAACCGCAGCAGGGTTTACTAGATGGAGCCCTGCTGCGGTCAGGCAGGGGTCAGCTGAAGCTGAAAAAAAACAACAACAATCAATTTACCTGTCACCCATTCCCAGCAGGTGCGTGTCTCCCGTCATGTTTCCCGTGCAGCCAGTGTGATGCAAAGACACGGGAGGTCCCCAAAGCTCGCCCGGCAGCTGAGTGTCTCAGAGCATCTCCAATGAGACGCTCAACTGCCGGGAGAGCTTCAGGGAACTCTGGCACAAACCGTGTCTCTGCATCACACTGCCTGTGCCGGAAACATGACAGGAGACACACAGCTGCCGGGAACTGGTCACAGGTGAGTTGAATTGTTCGTTTTTTTTTTTTATACCGGTCACTGCATAAAGTGGGGATGTGGCCATTATTGAGCTCCCCCACCATATGCGGCGTATAAGACGATCCCCGACTTCTGAGAAGAATTTTTTGGGGAGTTAAAAAGTCATCTTATACGCCGGAAAATACGGTAAAAATAACTACTTCTATGGTGCCTGCAATCTTACACTTTCTGTATTTATTAGCTAGAAAAAAAACTTTTTTTTTTTTAATCAGATTTTTTTTACCAGCTGTTACCAGCTTCTAAATCTTCTACAGCAGGTGTAGAGGATACATTGGTTGGAGTTCCCTTTTAAGTTTCTTGCCTTTCCTAGTTAATAATTTTTCCCTTTTATTT